>NC_057795.1:56455059-56457958 GCF_018294505.1 Triticum aestivum
AAGCCTGAAAATAAAATACCTAGAAAGGTGAACTGAATCTTTGGGCCTCTAGAAATAATGCAAGCCTGAAACTCAAATACCTACAAAGGTGAACTGAATCTTTGGGCCTCTAGAAACAATGCAGGCCTGAAATTGAAATACCAAGAAAGGTGAACTGAATCTTTGGGCCTCTACAAATAATGCAAGCCTGAAATTGAAATACCTAGAAAGGTGACCTGAATCTTTGGGCCTCTAGAAAGATTTATTACCTCCTCAAGAAGCATCAAACAATTCCATGCGTGCACCACAAATCTATAGCATGTTTGATCAGGATCTAGTTTTCCAAATCAGAATTAGCGCTAGAGCAAGCAAGATCAATGCTATGGCCGTGAGACAGAGAAGGAACGAACAAACTCACCCCTCTCGCGACCTCCCTGGTAGATGCACCGCCGCCGCGCACGACAGAGGGAGAAAAACGACTGGTGAAGGGGGAGCGGGGCTACCTTCCAAGGTCGGAGGGAGAGGGCGGCCGGAGTAGGGCGGCGGAGGCCGAAAGGAGAGGGCGGCCGGAGGAGAGAGAGGCCGAGCGACGCTTGGGCGGGCGGCCCTATGGGGAACAGAGAGGAGTCGTGTGAGAGGGGGGAGCGATCTGGTGCGAGCAGGTGAGATTTTTTTAGGGGAGCGATCTGGTGCGGGCAGGTGAGATTTTTTAGTTCTCTTTTAGTGGGCCCAGGATAACTAACCCAATTAGAACCTCTCCACTGGGCTAGTTTTTTTAGCTGGGTTAGAGCAAACTAGCTCAAACTAACCCCTCTTGTTTCGATAATTTGAGGCTATTTCAACCCCAACTAGCTCTAACTCAGGGATCCAAACAAAGAGGAGTGTTACTGTACATGCTACAGTGTGGACCGTAGCACATTGTTTTTATGGCCATATCACCACATTATTTTTTTCTACTGATGGTTCACTGGGCTACCGTGGTTCGCACGGCTGGTTCACTGGGCTGCCGTGGTTCGCACTCCTCCGACTTGAGTAGTACTCCCTTCATTCCTAAATATAAGTCTTCGTAGATATTTCACTGTGGACCACATACGGATGTTTATAGATGCATTTTATGTGTAGATTCACTCATTTTTCTCCGTATGTGGTCCATAGTCAAATCTCTCCAAAGACTTATATTTAGGAACGGATGGAGTAGTATAGTACTAGTATATACCGCATCATTCTTTGCTCCTTCTTACTACTCCGACATGTGGGAGAGCCAGCATCCGGGTCGATTGTCATGCACCAGATTAGAGCGCGGAATGGAAGGGGGGCATCACCCCGGTCGGAGCGCCAGTAATTCATGACTATAGTGAGTGGTCATATCACAAGTTTTTCCAGCAGTAACGCGCCATCAAATCGCACATCCTCACTCGCTCACCGTCCTCGCCTCTCTGTCAAACCGCCTACCCAAAAACTGTCGCGCGTACTGCCCGGGAAAAGCCCCGCCCTCAACTTTTAACTACGCGAAAATAGTTCGAGCTTGTTCGTTCTATATAAATACAATACTTACTGTATGTTTATTCACCCGTGGGGTTGTTCAATGAATGGAGGGGCGGGGAGCATAAGTGAACAATACTACCTCTGTCCGGGTTTATTGGTCCCCATTGTATTTCGTGCCAAATTTTGACCATAGATTAAACTAAGAAAATATTCACGCATGTCACCAAACATTATATTTTTCAAAACTATGTTCAAATACGAATCTAATGAGATAATTTTTCTTGACATGCATTAACATTTTGTTAGTTAAATCTTTAGTCAAAATTTGGCACAAACTATAAAAGGGACGTATAAACCAGGACGGAGGTAGTACTGTAGTAGTAGTAAGTAGGAGTCGTTAGAGTAGTCACCTTAAATAGAGAGTTTCTTTTCTTTAATGCCACGTACACAAATTGAAACGCTTGTTGTGGAGAGAAAAAAGATAATCACTCCACTATATATGGACGCAGGGGCCTGAGCGCTCGCTTTACTAGGGTTGCTCTCTTCATTCTCTCATCCTCTCCAGATATAAACAATACAGCGGTAGCGACATTTTCTCTCTGCTCACCGCTGGTCACATATCCGGCCGGATCCCTTCGGCCGGTGTGTGTAGAGGACTAAAAGGTGCATCATTCACGCGGTCATCGCCGCCGAGGGAGGAAACCCACAGCTGCTGGAGGGGCCCGATCCTCTTCCCGTGCCATTCTCTCCGACACAGCGCCGGCTCGGGAGGTCCTCTGACCCTTCTTCCTCCCTGCCGTATTATCCGCAGATCTGACCTGCCGCCGCTGACATCCCGGCGACCCTCAGGTATAAGTTCTTCGAAAGCGGCCTTGCTCTACTTCCATAGCTCCCCACGTGTCTGCATGTGCATCTTTTTCTACTCCCATCAGCTCTTCCAAAGCCACCTAAATTTTTAGTATTATTAGAGTAAAGCTACTTCATGCATTCGAATCTAGGGCTTTGTTTAAACAACGAAGAAAGGGGGTAAAGTTGTAGCATGAATCTAGGACTTGATTCAAAGAGGAAATAATATGGTGAAAGTAGTAGAGATCAGATACCCAACCGGTCTCTTGGTTGAAAAGGGAAATAATTGGAAAACGCAGTACAAACTGGATAAGGAACGGATTTATTATTGGTTGAAAAAAGGATAGAAAGTGGCGGCTGGTGGACAAGTCAACAGAGTATGTCCAGGATTAGATTTGCTGCCATCACATAGTAAAAGGTCTCCATGATTAGATTTGCTGCCCTCACATAGTAAAAGGTCTCAGGATTAGATTTGCTGCCCTCACATAGTAAAAGGTCTTAGGATTAGATTTGCTGCCCTCACATAGTAAAAGGTCTCAGGATTAGATTTGTTGCCCTCACATAGTAAAAGGCCTCCAGGATTAGATTT
>NC_057795.1:56458424-56468179 GCF_018294505.1 Triticum aestivum
TGAAAAGGGAAATAATTGGAAAACGCAGTACAAACTGGATAAGGAACGGATTTATTATTGGTTGAAAAAAGGATAGAAAGTGGCGGCTGGTGGACAAGTCAACAGAGTATGTCCAGGATTAGATTTGCTGCCATCACATAGTAAAAGGTCTCCATGATTAGATTTGCTGCCCTCACATAGTAAAAGGTCTTAGGATTAGATTTGCTGCCCTCACATAGTAAAAGGTCTCAGGATTAGATTTGTTGCCCTCACATAGTAAAAGGCCTCCAGGATTAGATTTGCTGCCCTCACATAGTAAAAGGTCTCCAGGGTTAGGTTTGCTGCCCTCACATAGCGTGAACAAGCTAGGCATCACCACTTTATGCCTCCTTGTAGGTACATTGTGCTGATGCATCCACTGTCGCATGTCCTTATACCAACCTTTTGTTGTTTTTTGTTTGCAGGTAAACCAACCTTTTGCCGTAAGGGCGCATGTAAAATGAAGCGATCAAACTGTTACCTTAGGGTCATGTCTAGCCAATGTTATTGTTAATCTAATGCCTCCAGTGATAAGATGCAATTAAACTGTGTTACAAATGGCACTCCTGCTGTTTTCCCCAGTATGATAAGTAAGTTGCTCCTTTACGCAGCTGAGTGTCCTGGTGTCCCCACGGTCCCATGCCCATAAACCAACTCTTTAGCTGCTGTTGATTTACTGTGTCTGGTAAACAAGCAATGCCACCACTAAAGTAATCCCATCTGAGGAATCTCATTGTTGATCGTAATGCTTCTGGTAACATGAAGCATTGCTGACGTTTTAAAATTTCTACTGTCCTTGCGTGATTGCCATGAACATAATTAAGATGCTTCTTTTCATTTTGTATATGTTTCATATATTCTTATTGACCAACAACTGTTTACTTTCTATCATTTTATGCAGATAGGGATATCCATTTCACCTTGTTGCTATTGTGACCTTTTGGTGAACTGCACAAAACACTTTTTTTTGGAATGAGTGTCTTGTGCAGTTCAACTAAAATGTCACGTGGGCAACATCTCTCAGTTTTGGTGGAACTGCACAAAATGGTTAAAGTAAAGTGAAATCATGCTCTCCTGTCTCCTTGTTTGTGCTATGCAAACATGTTGTGCAAACAGGAATACTCTACTACAGATGTTGTGACGGTCAAGAGCAACATCTCTCAATTTTGGTGGAACTGCACAAAATGGTTCAACTAAAGCGAAATCATGCTCTCCCGTCTCCTTGTTTGTGCTATGCAAACATGCTGTGCAAACAGGAATACTCTACTACAGATGTTGTGACGGGCAAGAGCATTCGCCAAGTTCTTCGATTGTATGACATGGCTAGCCAAGATGGATTTAATCCCGATATTCACTTTATCAAAAGGCTCTAATGGGTTGGTTCTGAATCTTGCAAGCTGTGAATCAGTGAGATGTGTAGGCATCTTTGTTGTACTTATTATTTGAATCTTATTTCTTGGTTCTGAATCTTGCAAGCTGGGAATCAATGAGACGTGTAGGCATCTTTGTTGTACTTATTATTTGGATCTTATTTGTTGGTTCTGAATCTTGCAAGCTGGGAATCAATGAGATGTGTAGGCATCTTTGTTGTACTTATTATTTGGATCTTATTTGTTGGTTCTGAATCTTGCAAGCTGGGAAACACGACATGATGATGCAGAGGACAGCAACCATAACAAACAATTCAAACTTGGTAGTATTATCTTTGTGAAAGTGCGACAAATGTGCTGATCGTGTGCGTCCTAAGAATAATAATTCTAATTGTTGTGCACGTTGATCCCGTGGCACTGATAGAAAGAGCCAATGCATTGCTTGTTTTAAGTATAAATTTCTATTAAAGCTAATTAAATTTAAGTAAAGTGACCACTAACTCCTATTATTATAGTACCAATACAGACCCGCTCGTGAACCGACGTGTGGCCGGAGTAGGTTTCTTAATGGAGGCGTTTGAATGCGCCGAGGGTGCATCTTTTGCCGGGCGTGCAGCGGACGAGGGAGGGGTAGTAACTGTTGTCGCCTGTACACACTCAGCTTACTGTTGAATCCAGTTCCCCAAGAGCTGAAAAACGATCTGCTGCCGCCGCCTACACACTCATTCACTCGAAGAGACTCCAATGACGATCCAAGGGGTGAGCCTGCTAGATATGGACTTCAACAAGGAGTTAGTTCACCGTTCAGTCCTATGGTTGCACCAAGTTAAATGTGATGTACACCAACGATACGGACTCGGTGAAGCTCTGCCTCGCCTCAGTCCTATGGCATCACCAGGTTCTGGAGCATTCGCCCATTTCATCGGCAGCACCGATTGCACCTTCGCTACGGTGGAGATACGGAAGAACGCGATGATTCGGCCATCTGGTGCAACAAGCTTGTCGACATCCAGAAGCAATACAAGATCATCAGCAACAGGCAGGAGAAGGACTCCGTGGTTGACCTCGCTGAGACCATCATCGACCCCTGATACGCCAACATGAAAGAAGACGACCTGAACACGTGGGAGGTACCTCTGAATCTAGCCTACATAACCTACGCGGCCAAGGACGCATACACATGCTATGACAGGTACAGGCAGATCTTGGACATGAGGGTGTGTTTGCTTCCCATAACTGACGAGTACACGGACAGCCGCAGCGTCATGATCAAGCGTGCCAGGAAGGTCTGGATGTTGTACTTTATCTGTTTATAAGCACCTTTATCATCCGAGTGTTTCATGCATTAGCCTATGTGTCGTAATTATCTGATTTGTCGGAAATATTTCTTTTAAGAACCCATTAACCTGATTGCTTTTTTTAGTGGCTATTTGCTAATGTATGTAAACTAGTTCACTTGTCCGTAAAAAAACTAGTTCACTCGACTGTCGTGCTTTGAATCTCCTTCCTCCCAACATATTCCTCTCCTCAGGTGGACCCAGCAGGTCTCTGAATTTTCTCTCACTTTCTTTTTCGATGTAAACTGAGTTTTCTCCCATTACTTTCCCCTAGAACCAACTCAACTGTCCCACGTCTAGCCTAAAAAATAATAATACCCCACGTACTATTAACTCATCAAATTAAAATGATATTTTATTTTGTAAGTTGAAAGTTCTTACAAAATAATAATAATAATTGTTTATATATCACTTGCCAAGTTAACTCCTAGTGATTGCGTACATAAGCTTGCAAAGATTTTACTGACGTGCAATCATGTTTTTATGTTTTTATAACATTTCTCCGTCTAGCCCAAACATGATATTTTCACCCAGCCCAGCAAGTCCGCGGATTTCGAGAAAAATGCAAATGGATTTAAACGGGCTGCATAGATGCTACATCATTGTTTCACCCAGCCCACCAAATGGACTAAAAAACAAATGGACTGGCCGTCATTCTTCTTAATCTCTTGTCTTCTTCCCCTAGCGTTGCCGGAACCGCCTGCTCCAGCCTTCGGCGTCCAGCGGCGTTGTTTTGCGCTCCTCAGCGAAATGCTACCCCGCCGACGGCCAGGCCATCCCTCCACTCCGCACCTCCTGTTATTCTGTGCTGAGTGTAGGACCACCCCGCACCCGAAACAGTCAAGTTTCCCACTCCTCTCCGTCTGCGACTCCACTGCCGCGTCTTCCCCGTCTCCGAGTTGTTCCAGTCTGGGGCCTTGCCATCGTCCACCGCCTCGGTGCGCTCGGCGCGGCGTGGTCAACATACGAGAGTCATCGGAAGAGGACTATACATGGAGATCCTGATGGCTGGGACCCACGAGGTCCATGGTCACACGCAAGGAAAGTTCCTCTTAATTATGCACTGTACATGCACTGTACGTGGGAAGGGCTTCTATATTTTGCGAAAAAAACGTCTCCCCCCCCACTGATAGGTCGGACCCACCAGCTATATCTTCGCACGCAAGGAAGTGCGTCCCTACTACGCACCAAAAAATGAATACCCCCTGCTAGCTGGGACCCACCATAGTGGGTGGCTGACTTGTGGGCCTACTAAGTTGACGAGGATGGAGGGCTTTGTCAACTTAGTCAATACGAACGATTCCAGCTCTAGTGATCGTAACGATGTCCATCCAACGGCCATAGTGCTTCTTCAACCTCTAGTCTTCTTGCTCCAGCCGACCAAAGCAGCGCCGGTCGTGCCGCGTGCTCCTGCCTCTCGTGGCCGGCTGTGATGCCGCGGAGGCCTCACCGCCCCCTACTACTCCCACCGTTGGCCCAGGGTATCCCTCTACTCACCCACACCCCCTGTTATTCTGTGGCGATAGCAGCCTCACGCCACAGCCGAACCAGTGAACCCTCGTACTCCTCTCCGCGTGGGCATCCACTGCCGCGTCTTCCCCGGCTCCTCGTCGTCCCCCTTCCTAGGCCTCGCTGTCGTCCACCACCTTGGTTCTCTCGGCGCGGCGTGGTCAATGTGGTCAACGACCGACTTCCATATGGGCTCAATATGGGTTGTAATGCTAACAAAAAGAATATGGGCAAAATTTCATATAATTTTTTAACCGTGGCCACAATATGGGCTGTAATGCTAACAAAAAGAATATGGGCTCCAAACAAAACCTTAAGAATTAGCAAATGGGCTGTAAATTATTAGAAATAATGGCAGATGGGCTCTTTGCTGTTTTCCACAGATTTGAGGCTTTCCTAAAAAAAGGTTGACGCACAAGCAGTGACTGTTGGATGGCCATCCAACGACCGTTGTGCTTCTTCAATCTCTGCTCCTCCTGCTCCAGCTGCTTAAACAAGCACCGGCGGGACTGCCTGCTCCCTCCTCCCCGCGGTCGGCTGTGCTGCCGCGTAGGCCTCAACGCCCCACCATAGTCCCATCGCTGGACTAGCCATCCCTCTACTCACCCACACCTGTTGTTATTCTCCGGCGACGGCAGACGAACCAGTAAACCCTCATTCAGTCGTACTCCCCTCCGCATTGGAAACAACTGCAGAGTCTTCCCTTCCTCAATGTCGTTCCCTTCCTTGGCCTCGCCGTCATCCACCGCCCTGGTGCTCTCAGTGCGTCTTGGTCAACGTGGTCAACGACCGACATGCATCTGAAGTGGACTGTACGTGGAGAGGCCGACAGCTGGGCCCACGGCCGCACGCAAGGAAATGCCTCATTATTACGCGCAAAATAATGATTCCTCCACCTGACATCGGGGACCCACCGAAAGGGCCTCAGTATTTTGCGAAAAAAATGTTACCGCCGCAGACAACTTGGACCCACCAGCTATATCTTCGCACGCAAGGAAGTGCCTCCTTATTACACACAAAAAAATGAATACTCCCCCTGTTAGCTGGGACCCAGTATAGTGGCAGGCTGACTTGTGGGCCTACTAAGTTGACGGGGACGGAATGCTTTGTCAACTTAGTCAATATGCACGATTCTAGCTCTAGTGACCGTACGATGTCCATCCAACGGGTGTAGTGCTTCTTCAACCTCTGGTCTTCTTGCTCCAGCCGCCCAAACCAGCGGCGGTCGTGCCTCGTGCTCCTTCCTCCTGTGGCCGGCTGCAATGCGGCGGAGGCCTCACTGCCCCCTACTACTCCCACTGCTGGCCAGGCCATCCCTCTACTCACCCACACCCCCTGTTATTCTGCGGCGACGGCAGCCTCACACCGCAGCGAACCAGTGAACCCTCTTACTCCTCTACGCGTGGGCATCCACTGCTGCGTCTTCCCCGGCTCCGCGTCGTCCCCTTCCTAGGCCTCGTCGTCATCCATCGTCCTGGTGCTCTCGGCGCGGCGTGGTCAACGTGGTCAAGGAACGGCTTCCATCGGACGTGGACTGTACGTGGAGAGGCTAACAGCTGGGTCCACGGCCGCAGGAAGGAAGTGCCTCCTTATTACACGCAAAATAATTATTCCTCCACCTGACAGTGGGGACCCACCCGACGGGCCACCATATTTCGCAAAAAAATGTTTCCCCCCTGACTGCTGGGACCCACCAGCTACACCTTCGCACGCAAGGAAGTGCGTCCGGGCAAAAAAGACGATTCGCCCCCCTGACTGTTGGGACCCACCAGCTACATCTTTGCATGCAAGGAAGTGCCTGACAGTCGGGACCCACCTGGTCGAAGCGTACGTAGAATTGTCATTCGGGTCGCGAACGTGTACATACGTACTGGTCGATGTAGAGGCGCGCACGTGTCGTAGATGTAGAGGCGCGCACGTGTCGTAGTAGAGGCGCACACGTAGCATGTACACGTACGTACAACGGCGAGGGTGCAAGAAAGAAAATACAGCCACATACGTACATACGGGCAGGGTCTCAAACGCCTACTCGCGCATACGTACATGGCTGGGTCAGAACGGAGAAACAGCGTCGTCGTCGTGTTCATGGGGAGCCAACCGGCTGGGTCGGAACGGAATGTGTGGTCGTGTTCATCGGGAGGGATTGTACGGAACTGGCGATGGAAATGGGGCCTGGCGTACCGCACAACGGAGGAAACGGCCTTGAGTTCGACCGACCACGTTCGAAATGGGGTCCTATTGATCGGGAGGGGCCTGGCGTACCGCAAAGTGGAGGAAACGAACCTCCTACGGTCGAAACGGGGGTCCTGTTGATCGGGAGGGGTGTGGCGTACCGCAAAACGGATGAAACGGACCTCCTACGATCAAAACGGGGGTCCTATTGATTGGGAGGGGTGTGGCGTACCGCAAAACGGACGAAACGGACTTGTGTTGGAGCGCTACGGTCGAAACGGGGGAGGGGTGTGGCGTACCGCAAAACGGGACTCCACGGGATACTGTTCATCTTCACCGTCGACCTCCTCCAGCCTCCACGGGCTATTGTCGACCACCTCTAGCCCCCACGGGCTCCAGTTCATCCAGCCTCCACCGCACGCTAGCTACTCCACCGACTACTGTTCAACCACCCCTCCACGGGCACCCCTCCACAGTCTACTATTCATCCATCCCTCCACACCACGGGGTCCTGTTCAACCACCCCTCCACGGTCACCCCTCCATCGTCTATTCTTCATCCAGCCCTCCACACCACGGGTTCCTATTCATCCAGAGGCAACGCGACCGCTCACTGTTCATCCAACCCCCCCCTCCCGCAACACTCACTGTTCATCCCAAAGGTAGCATCGACCGGCTTCAGTTAGCTGCAGTAGCAAAGGAATCACTCCATCGGGTTCAGTTAACAGCCATCGATCGATCGCTCGGGTTCAGTAACGCGTAGCCTGCAGTGCAATCGCTCGGGTTCAGTTAGAGCCCAACGCCTCGCTCGGCTTCAGTTAGAGCCAACGCCTCGCACACACGCGCGTACGTACGAGAGAAACGCGCATCGCTCCGCCCCCGACCTCCCACAGTAACCAGCAACTCCCCGAAATTTTCCTCCCCCTCGCTTCTACCACGGTTTTTTCCGTCATGGACGGCCCAAAGAATGTCATGCAGCTGCGTCTCCAGCCCGCCCAGGATGAAAAGCCCATTTTCTATCATGATTCTTTGTCATAGAAGTAGGAGCCCACCACATCTATGATGATACCGGGTTTTGTCACAATTATCGTCATAGAAGTGTCATATGTATGCCAGAATTTTTTTTCGTTCGACCCAAAATGTCACGGATGTGTCTTTTTTTTGTAGTGATAGGAGCAATTACACTTCGATATTTTCAGCCAGAGAACGAATAATTCAAGAAGGTACAGACCATGTTTGTAGTCCTTGTACACCATGTTGCATTTTGTGTTTTTTGGTGCTTGCATCAGTTAGTGTTTATAATCTGAACTACTTTGGATCATTAACTGGTTCTCAAAGTGCATGTAGCTTCACATTTCTCAAGTTATGTTGATTTCCGGAGTGCAAGTGCCTTCGTATTTTTTAAGTTAAATGTTCGCCCCTGGTAACTTGAATTCGTGGATCCGCCACTGCACAAAAATCATACACGAATGCCAGTACGAATTAAATGAAATGCAGGGACTTACGCTAGCTCATTGTACAGGCTCACTGCAGCTCTGTTTGCGCTTGGGATGTTCCATGTACAAGTCCATGTTACCACTTGCTTGGATGTGCAGGCCTTGTGCTCCTTGCATCCCCCTCTGCATTTTTGACATGGCGAATGGTTGATCAAATAAGAGGAATCGACCTTGATGTTGTATCGGAGGACAGATACTTACAAGGTTATATGGTTGTGCAAGATGTGTACCAGATCCCGTAGTGCCGTCATGCTTCGCTAGAAAATGGATTTGCTTGTTTCACATGATATCTCCAGAAGAAATAAGAGTTAAAGTCAGAGTTGCTTAGGCGTGTAAGATAATAGAGCAGTGAAAGAATATCCAAACATCGCCGAAACAGTGCAGAAGGGAGTGATGTGTGGATACCTAGTTCGGGCTGGCGTTTTGGCATGCTCGCCTAGCTAGAGTGCGGGTCACTTCAGGACCATTGAGGGTGATGCGCTGGCGTTGGCTGGCCGCGCACGGATGCAGATCTTGAGTGGCAGCGGAGCACTACGATGCGGCGGACAAGACCGTTGGTGAAGCCCCAACGACCTTGGGGAGCGGAGGTGCGACGATGTGCTCGGTGAAGTAGCCCCGGTGAGCTAGGAGACGGCGTCGGTGAAGCGCACCTGATGCGGTGGAAGTCGGTGTCTGTGAGGCACGTTGGTTGTGGCGGCCGACGTTGTCAGTGGACCACCTGGTGCGGTGGACGAGGGCATAGATGAGCTAGCTCTAGTGCGGTGGTGAAGCACGACCGTCGTCTTCGTCGTTGTCATCCGGCACAGAGGTGGGGAAAGAGACGAGATGAGGGGCAATTCGAACTTTGCTAGGGTTGGCGGCGAATTAGGGATTTGAGCAATCTGGGCGCGGAAGGGGACGATGGAGAAGAGAGATTTTGTAGGGTTGGAATTGGGGCCGCCAGATATTTCAATCCAAAACATGGAAGCGCAAACTTATTTTGTCGTGGTCCTTTTTTGGGGGGTGGGGGTGGGGGGAGTGGGGGAGGGAGGGAGGGGGTGGGTAGTTGGGTGCTATGCATCCGTCCGACACACGTGACCACCCTGACAGGACTATGCTTCGGTGCCTTAAGGCAGCTGCCTTTGTGTCCATGACATGTGGGCCCAACAGGTGGCTGGCCCACATGTTAGTGACCCAAAGGCAGGTGCCTTTAAGGCACCGAAGCAGCGTCCACCCCGACACGACCCTGGTCTTCCTGGTGCGCCTACATTTGAGAATGCAAACAAATCTGTATGTATTACCATGCCCATGTTTTCCTTGCAATAATTAGTTATTCGAAACGAGATACTCCCTCCGTTCACTTTTGTAAGTCGTTTCAGACAACTTAAAATGAACTGTTTTGCACATTTTCTGAAATGTCTTCAAGGTCTTATAAAAGTGAACAGAGGGAGTACTATAAATTAATTAATGAGGAGTTGTTTGAAAAAAATCGAAACGGTATCCACGCTGACGTGGATTAGAGTGTGTGTCACATAATTAGTTATTTGAATTAGAGTGTGTGTCACGTAGCGATCTCCAATTCTAACGTGGATTTCACATTTCACTATATCCACGCTACTTTGTTAATACAAATTCACATGTATATGATGAACACCATGGTAGTGAGAAAACTTTTGGATGGATTCAAACATATGACCTACAAAAAAGCACAACAAATTGAGTCAATGTCAAACTTTTGAAACTTAGTATGGCACGAATTTGAAATAATTACCCGTATGCATGGTCCTCAGTTCAAATCTTACAATGTACACCGAATTGAAACATCGATATTAAGTCTCATACTATGTACATTCAAATGTTGTTTTTAGCCCCCCC
>NC_057795.1:56468377-56485085 GCF_018294505.1 Triticum aestivum
AGGAACATATCGGTTTCCAACACACGTTCATTCTTTCTCTTCATGTTTCGATCTCTAAGTCTGTCAACTACACAACCCCTGTACCTCACACACCCGCCATTGCACCCCATGCCAAGCTCTCTCTCTCCCTCTCCTTCTCCCTCTCACCCTCTCGCGCTAAATACAAGCATTGCATATCTAGCCCCCCCAACCTCTCATGCGCATGCACGCATGTTGTCTATCTAGGTCACTTCCTCGAGACTGTCTCACTCTTTCTTCCGCACGGCGGGCCACACTCGCTCAATCTCGTTCTCTTTATCTGAGTCTCGTTTAACCTCGTTTTCTTTCACACACAAATGATATATCTCCCTGTTCGGGCCTCGATCGACACACTCTAACTCTCTCACGCAGATTGACTATCTAGGTCAGCCCATCCACGCCGCCCCCACTCTTTCGACCTCATGGAGGGCCAGCTCACTCAATCTCTCTTTCTCTCTCTCTCTCTCTCTCTCTCTCTCTCTCTCTCTTTGTATGTCTCGATTGACCTTGCTCTTTCTCAGACAAAAACGATATATCACCATGTTTGATCCCAATTCGACCTATTCAAATTGTATACTCTCTCACGCACATTGTCTATCTAGGTCACTCTCTCCAACCCGTCTCACTCTTTCGATTGCACGACAACCCTATGTGATCGATTGACCTTGCTTCCTCCCACGCACAAAATATATCTACAAGTCTGTGACTGGATCATCTCTCAAGCTCTATCTTACAGCCCTCACCCTTGCCAAAAGCTCAAGCAGACAATATCTCTCTAGAGCATATATATCTGTTTAATGAATGTCAGACCACACTCACTTTGTCTCTCTATCTATATGTCTCTCGATTGACCTCGCTTTCTCACACCGTATGTTCCACGCATTGAAGGTACCTCCCCATCCCTCGCAAAGCCGGAGCTATTGACATTGTGAGGGGCACTCCTACCTTGGATTAATTTGTGTAGGCATTTATTTCGGTCGGTTTAGATTATATTTTCGTAGCATTCGGCCCACAACTACTCCAAACACCGCTTCAACCGTCGCAACTCCCCTAGTTGATTTCCCTTTGGCTCGCTCATCGCTCTCTCGCACGTCCTTTCTCGCCTTCAACCTCGCACCATGGTATTATTGCAAAAAACTCTGTTGTTCTCTTTAATTATTATAAATAAGCTACAAAACTACACACCGATAGTCCACTTGGAATGGAACAAATTTCGACCCACAAATTAAAGTGCTACAAACTACACACCGAGGGGCCCACATGTCATGAAACAAATTTGGACCCATATGCAAATTAAAAAAATAAAGGACGAGGATCGAAAATGCGACCGGGCCTTCAAGCCGCACGTCAGTAGGCAACATACGTAGAATAACAATGTTTATTGTACCCCCCTTTGTTCACATAATGTTTTTATATTACCACAGCCTATTTAATGGATAACATGTAATATTATTTTTAGTACTATTCGCCTTCACTTACTGGTGGGTTCCATGTGTGCTCTCTCTCTCTCCTCCCCTTCGGCGTTTAGACGCACGGGCAAACACGATGAACTCGCGGGCGATGTTGCCATTGACCATATCTGGACGCGTTCACAGGTTACGGCACCAGTTTCATGTACTAGAAGCACTAGTCAGTGTGTACGTGGAATGCACGTTAATTTGGAAGTATAATAAGTGCATGCGGATATTAAGTAGGATATTATTTGCGTGTTATTATGTGATTAGCACTATTTTTGGCATGAAATTAACTGCACGCTAAACGTGTTGAGCGCTCGACATTGAAGCAGTCTAGGTCGTTGGATTACAAGGAATAGATGTGGCTTGATGATGTTTTATATTTAATTTGAAATGGATCTAGCAGAACATTCAATCTATCAAACCATAGATTTCTTTCAGTCTGACTTCGACTTTAAATTATACGATGATTGATATAAAATAAACGGAAATGATAAACATTCGGATTTTAAGCATGGCAATCCGAACATTTTTATGGGAAATTTAGATTACGCGACGGCGGCGGTGTCTTGCGGTGGGAAGCGGCTCCTCTGTCATGCTCTGTGTGTCGTCGGGCCACTGACCGACAATGACGGCGGTGTCTTGCGCCGTTGTTGGCATACTCCTGGACGTTGGCCTAGCTTCAAGGAAGGCCAAAATGTTCTGGACTTCGGAGCGAGTCAACTGGCGGGAGGAGGCGACTGGCGTTGGTGCAAGGAAGCGGTCGATGACGGCCATCCATGCCACTGAGGGGGGCACTGGCACCCGCGCAGGGACATGCACTGTCAACAGCGCGGCAAAGACATTCATGGCACGGGCACCAGCATGGTCCCACACGTCAGTGCACGCGCAGACGCATGCACTGGCAGGTGCATGGGCACCGGCATGGGCGTGCGCGTTAGTGCACGCGCAGGCGCATGTGCTGGCAGGTGCACGGGCGCGTGAAAGTCGGCGGGGACCTCGTGGAACCCCGTGGGGTCAAGCTCGGCAACAATGTGCGGCTCCCGGCCCATCAATGCCACGGGGATGGGCGCTGGCGCAATCGGGGCGACGGGAGCCAGAACGGGAGCGGGGACAGGTGTGGCGTCTTCCCGCAAGGCCAGTTCAAGGTCATCCCAAAGCGCCTTATGTTCTTGAGACTCTGGCTAGGTGTCTTCCTCGGGAAACTGGAATACTAAGGGCAGACCATCATGATGCGTCATGGC
The DNA here is from genome assembly GCF_018294505.1 of Triticum aestivum. Taxonomy (NCBI): domain Eukaryota; kingdom Viridiplantae; phylum Streptophyta; class Magnoliopsida; order Poales; family Poaceae; genus Triticum; species Triticum aestivum. Next base: position 56,471,094 of record NC_057795.1, read on the forward strand.
GTACGTTTAGGTCAGGCTAGTTTGAGGTAGACGACAGGAGAATCGGAGAGGAAAAGAGAAGATTGTAGTGATACCGGGTAGTGTGGGGTTGATTTTAAACTGCGGCACCGGCGACATTAAAAGTGGGAGCAGTTGGGACGAAGGTGGGCGGCGGAGCCTGGTCAAAGGGCTCGCCTCCCGGTGAGCCTGCACAGCGGTCTGCTCGCATGCCTCCCTGTCAGCCGACGCAGCGGTCTGCTCGCACGCCTCCCGTCGACTCACACGCTTGCTCGGACGGCACCTGCCGATAAGAAGCGGGGACTCGTGGCGGCACGTAAACGCCCACGGTTTCAATAGAGAAAGTGTTCGCCTTAACGTGATAGGTCTTTGTTCCAAAATACCTTGGCTCTTCATTTGTGCAACTTGTCATAAGCAGCTTGTCTCAAATTGAAGAAAAAACTTAGGAAGTAATATTTGTGACATATCACGTGACCATGCTTAGTTTCAAGAATTTATGCTCACTTTTGGATTTTCTGAGGATTCGAAACAATATCATAACCTGCATCATGCAATAAATTTTCAAGCCGTACATCTGTCCTGTTGTATTTCTTAAGAAAGGATTTGGTCAAACATTTTGCTTAGTTAGACTTCAGACAAGTTATATATGCAGAGTAAAAGGATAATCCCTTCATACCAGTGCATTGCCTGGTATATTAACTCAAGTACTAGGCATGAATAAAGGGGCGCAATTCTGTGCTCATCCTGGTGTAGTACTAGGCAATGCAGTTGACGGGTGACCTTGACGAGCGGCGACCAAGGGAATTGAACTGTGCTTGGCACGGTAAGTAACGTTGTCTAGTTACTAAAGCATCCCTCTGTTGTTCATCAGTAGTCATTATGGACCGGGGACATGAGGGGAATTTCCTAGGGCTGGAATTCTAGCTGCCAGATATTTCGACTTGAAACGTTGAGTCTCGACTGGTTGGGGTTGCCTAATGTGCGTACCACACACGCCACCGAAGGACACGAGCCCAGTTTTATTTTATTTTATTTTTTTAGGATCAACACGAGCCAAGGTCTGGCTGGTACGCCATTGGGTCCTACCATACGAGAATACGAAAGGAACCTTTTAAATTGCCGAACGAATCTATGTGTATTACAATGGTCGTATTTTCCTTGCAAATACTAATCTCAACGTGGTAATTGATTTATGATGAGTTGTTGAATTAGAGTGAGTTTGTGATATAGTGATCTAAATGTGGATTTCACATTTCATGGTATCCCTAGTAAGTTTTCCAATGCAAATTCAAATTTAAAAGATGAACAATATGGATGTGAGAAAACTTTGTATGTATCAAGCATAGACCACACACAGAGACACACACGCACAAACACAACAACAATCCAATAAGTATAGTGCATCTATTTTTTCAAACCATGCATGTATGACACGAATTCAAAAATACTCCTTCTAATCCTAAATATTAGTCTTTTAGAGAGTTCAACAAGTGACTACATATGGAGCAAAATGAGTGAATCTAGACTCTAAATTATGTCTATATACATCCTTATGTGCGAGTCCATTTGAAATCTCTAAAAAGACTAATATTTAGGAACAAAGGGAGTAAAATGTAAGACATGCATGGTCCTCAGTTCAATATTTAAAATGAACATGAAACTGAAACATGAATATTAGGTCTAGTACTACAGTACATGCAAATGTTGTGTTTAGGCGGATCTATGATTGTCGGGGGTCAACCCCTCGACCTTAGATAAAATTGTGGAGCTCTGTTTAGGGTTGTTTAGATTATATTTGTCCCCACCCTCCCAACCACCGATTGGTTGTGCACCCCCACCCCTCCTCCCCGGGAGAATATCATGTGCCCCCATACCTTAGATGCTATATGCCGATACGAGTTGCTTGGAGCTTGTAGATCTAAGATATAGCAGCTCACATGATGTGTCTTAATATTTTTACAGGAAACCTTGATGACTTTGAGAATTGCACACAATTTGTACAAAAACTACTCAGATGCCCTTGGATCCCATATCCAACGACCTCGAAGCTCGTATCATCGTAGCATCTAAGATCAAGGAGGACATCATCTCCTGTATGTAAGAATATCATGTGGTACCACACCTTAGATGCTTTGGTGATACAAGCTCTTCAGAGCCATTGGAATTGTGACCCAACACCTCCTCGGTGGTTCGAATGGTTTTTTGCAGAAAAGCCCCAAAAGAGTTTGGCCACTGCTTACAAGCACAAAAACTGCTCAGATGCCATTGGATCTCAGATCAGACGACCTGGAAGCTCGTATCATCGTAGCATCCAAGCTGCGATAGCACCTTATGTTTTCTCGCACGGGAGAATATGAGGTGCTCCTGCACCATAGATTCTATGGTGATACGAGTTCACTGAGATCTAACGGCCCACAGTAAGAGGTTTGAATGTTTTTGCAGTATACGGCTGAGAGAGTTTGGGAAATGCACAGAAAGTACAAGTACTACGCATGTGCCATCTGATCACTGATCATACGACCTAGATGCTCATATCACCGTAGCGGGTAATTAAGCTACGGGGAGCACCTAATATGAGCAACGGGGAGCCGTTGGATCGAAGATGCAGCGGCACACATGAGGCCTAAATGTTTTATTTGCAAAAAAACCTTTGGAGAGTTTAGAAACTGCACATAATTACAAAGACTACTCCCAAGCCATTGGATCTCACTTCCAACGGTGTCAAAACTCGTATCACCATAGCATCTAAGCTACGGGGTGGATGCGATATTCTATGCCACTGTCATTTTTGTTTGTAAACTTGCAAATTACGTGTAAGTCGTGCCGTTACTTGTCTAACCGCGCAAAGTGTTTGTTCAGAAAAACCATCCTACACTGAAATATCGGAACAACACACGGGGGTCCCACTTGTCATTAATCAAATTTGGACCTAAAACTAACAAATATGAAAGACGAGATTCGAACTGGCAACCTGGACTACAAAGCGTAAGTCGATAGTCTGAAACAACAACGGTTGTTGGCTTTGTCCCATAACTTGATTTTATACAGTATTACATTGAGTAGAGTAGAGGGAGTGCCTCGTCAACATGTGCATGACCGTTGACTCACTTACTGGTGGATCCCAGGTCTGCGATCTCAATCTCTCTTCTCTCCATCATCTAACCTTTGCACAGGCACACACAAAGAGCGGCGCTAGCTTGCCGTGGTGTTATTACAACTAAAAAATCTTGGAAAATAGAAGAATCGCCTAGAACAAGAGACGTTGTGGCTGGTCGAGACGGAGCTAACCACATCTATCCTCGATGCCACGTTTGCATGATGAAGCTGTGTGGCTACTGGGGTGTTTTCGACCGACTGGCTGGGTCCCGAGGTGGAACCATAGGTACTACGTCTGATACAGTATATTTTGACACGCACAATATTCCTTCATGCCGAGACGTGGCACACCCTACCGTGCAGTTTTGGGGTCCTCCCGGGTGGTGCACACATATATTCTTCCTGACGTGGGAACCCCTACCGCGCGTTTTCTGGGTCCTCCTTGGTCGTAGCGCGGAAGCAAGTAAATGGGTCGTCAAATCACGAAAGACCACCTTTCCCGCCGAGTACATCAGTGAAGCACAGTGGCTAGCTAGTTGTTCTAGTTCGACCGATTAGCTAGGCCGCCGCCACATTTGTTTTTTCACCCCTTTTTTATCTACTTCCCGGCAGGTAAATTTAAATATGGACTACAACGTTGCTCTAGTGTTTGGGTGTGACAGGATTTTTAATTTTTTGATTGACGGGAGCAGGCGCGACAGGATTTTTAATTTTTTGATTGAGGGGAGCAGGCGCGACAGCAATTAGTCACGATGACTCCACCTGTAAAACCCAATGCTCCCTGATGTGAGAAGTCGTCGCCCTTTGTTTTACCGTGGTGAAAACCAAAAGATTCCCTGCTCCTCGGCTGGCTCCCTCCGCATTCCCGTAGATTGCATTGCCTTTCAGCCATTTCGCCCCGTTTGCTTCCTCTCCCCATTGCTTCTACCTAGTGCCATGGCGGCGCAGCAGATCACAGAGTCCGAGGTGAGGCGCCTGACACAGGAGCTCCATGCCAAGGATGCGGAGCTCAGGGCCAAGGACGTGGAGATCCATGAGCTCAAGGAGGAGAGGAGTGCCATGCTCCTCCGTTATGCGCAGGAGTTCACAGAGCTTCAAAAATGGCAGGCTTCCACCACAAAGATGCTCGAGGCGTCGGCGGCGTTGCTGCAGAAAGCAGGAGATACGATATGCCATTAGGGGCGCTGGCTGGAGCGCGAGCGGGCCGATCGTGACAAGGTCCAGGATCGCCTCAGCCACTTGGTGAACCAAGTTGCCACGCATGTGTTGCGGCTGCGCGATGCCTACCGTCGTGCCAGCGCGACGATGCCGGCAGTCGGGCTAAACCCGTTCGACCACCCGGTCGACTTCAACAAGCTGCGACTTCCTGACCTGGTCTCCTTCTTCACCTATATCTCCGAGGAGCTGAGCCGTGTCCGTGCAATGGTGGGGGATGAGCTGGACAAGGAGGGGTTGCGGGCTGCCGTCGCCGTTGCTAGGCGAATCCTTTCAGGGCTCCGTCACCAGAATCCATTCGTGCCATTGGACGCCGTCTTTGACGAGCTGGCTCCCGTCGACAGGGAGCGGGCTCTGCGGGCGGTTGCACCCTGCATCACCAACATCATGCGCCTCGAGAAGCAGAGGGACTTTGGTGTTGTTTAGGCGCCCTATGCATGGGCATGTCCATGTCTCGGTCCAACATGACCATTGGATCAAACTCAGAAGATGCAGATAAGTCACTGTAGCACAAAGCGTGTGGGTGTGTTTGGTTGCATTCTCATCTCAATATAGTTGTTTCCTCTTCGTGTATTTTTGTTAACCTACTAGTGTGGACTCATGCACCCTTCATGCACTCTGCCAAACACCCAAAAGTGGGTCGAGAAGGGAACTTTTGCTCCCATCCCGTGCACCCTTCATACACCCTGCCTAACACTATTCGTGCTTCATATGGTTCATGTTTCGTGGAGTACTGTAGCATCGTACTCTCCGTGCGTTGTAGACCTAGTTCTGTTCACCGTTCATTCTTGACCGGACAATCGAAAAAGCAGTATATATAGGAGTAGTTGACATGCGCACAACATCATTTCTTATCGACATATCTTACTACACTAGCAACAAGATTGTGTAGTACTGACGTCTGAACCACTGCACATGCCTAGTAGTAAAAGCACTGTGTATGTTCAAGTGGCTGCCGTGTTTCGCACTCCTCCGTCGTAAGAGTGGAAACGCTTGTTGTAATCATTTTCTTCTTCAGAAAAACAGTGGACACACTCTACTATGTGGATCCTCCTCGATCCATGCACTAAATTACTCACTTTCGCCGATGTGTGGGACATCCAGCACCTAGGTCCACCAGCCATGCACTAAATTACTCCGTAGTAGAGTGACGGTAGACTACCCCGATCGAAGCGCCGCAGTAATGCCCAATGAGCCGTCAAATCACAAAACCCCCTCCTTTCCAGCAGTAAGTTGGACGAACAAAGCAACCATCATTTCACTCTTCTCTCTCAGCTTCCTCTCTTGAAGAAAACCCCCACTTGCTTTGCTTCTCCCTCATCTCGTTCCTCCTTTCACTCTTCTCTCTCAGCTTCCTCTCTTGGATGGACGCTGGAGCACCGGCCGACGTGATGTCTATGGCTCTAGACAAAACCGTCGAGGCTCATGGTACGAAGAAGCGCAAGCACCCTACTGAGACTACCGTAGACAAGCTCAAAGCCATCACCCTGTCCAAGCCCCCCTCTCCGGGATCCCTCATTAAGCAAATCCATGTAATGTCTCTTGTTGACGATCTTTTCCTCGATCTTGATCGTGTTTTTTCATCTAACACGCAGTACTAGTACTGGTAGTACAACTTTCTAGGTGATCTTGCATGTGATTTTAGTGTGCCAAATGACGGTTCTAAATTCCTCTTTTGACCAAAACATGCGAGAGGTTGACACTGATTTCTTATAGATTACTTTCAACTACTCCCTCTGTCCCAAATTTCTTGTCTTAGATTTGTCTAGATACAGATGTATCTAATACTAAAATGTGACTTGATACATCCGTATCTAGACAAATCTAAGACAAGAATTTTGGGACGGAGGGAGTACTTTATGAACATCAATGCTACCTTTGAAGAGGGTATATTTGCCTCAGAAAAATGTGTTATGGATATTGCAAGTAATCCCTCTGCTCTCATGCCTTTGAAGACATGTTCTAGTGTCTTTGTTCACTCATTTCTGTGCGTATATGTAGTCATATATGGAGTATAATATCAAAAATCATCTTATATTTCTAAACGGAGGTAGTAATAAAATATGGTTTTTGTTTGAATTAGAACCAGGTCCGCGGTGGAGATGAAGTTCTCAAAGTCATGCCGTGTGAACTGGAAGGGATGAGTTCTACTGCTAAACTATCCAGCTGCTGTGTCCTTGTAGCCATGTGTCCTGAACTAGTGTTTTCCTGTAGCATTGTTGTCAGGCGTGTTCTCGATGTTGTACTTGACCACAACAATTTCTTGGTTGTGCCTTCGATTATGAAGGGTGTGGTTCTTGTAAAGCTTCCCAACAAATCTGATGCGGCCTGTCTTCATCATCATTTTTATGACTGGAAAGACCACTCTGTTAGGTTCTCCAAGGTTGACGAGATGGTGATGGTGCATGTAGACATCTCTCACGAAGTCCATGGCCTAGTCAGTTATGCGGGTTTCATCCCATGGGTCGGTGTCAAGAAATAGTCTGCAGAGTTTAATTAGTGCAACTTTGCTTGTCTATAGTAATTACTATTCTTCAGTACTTGTTTTGTGTTTGTGAACCCTGTATTGTTTATTAGTACTGCCGCTTTTGGTGTGTGGTCAGTCCTGAGAACGGTCTATGTTAATGTCTGTCCACTCAATTCAGTCTGTATATTTTGAAGTATCCATACCATCTTTTTTGTGAGGACGGTTTATCAATTATGGTTACACTCTAATATCTGTATGCATTGCAGGGTTTATCGCACCCACCAGGATTTCCAGTCCCATGGATGTTCGATCCATACGATTTGTCACAACCTTTGGACTGTCCTGCTTGTGGGAGTAGTCGGGTCCCCTGCATGCCACCCGTAGTTGGATGATCAATCTTCTGTTTAGTACTCCAACATAGTGATTTCCTGGTAAGGATTCACTCGTGTCACATCAAGTAAATCTTATTGATTTACTATCTAAATCTTATTGATTTAATGCCATGTTTTCTTTCTTTTCCTGCAATTTTACGATGCAGGTTTTGCCATGTGACATTCATCACAAAATAAACCGTTTGGTTTGCTCTACGATGGCTATTTTTGCAGGTTTCACTTCTTATGTCGTGTGAGTAACGAAGGCACTGTCCATCACTTATATTACTGGAAAAAATTGGATCAGTCTGTTGTCTGAGGACAAGCTGAATCCCTATGATGAACTGCAGTTTGATTTAACAAAAACGGCACAATTAGTCCTTCTCGCGTTTAAAAGAAATGAAGTAAAAAACTGGATCACGGTCACGGATCCTAGTCAAGTTAGAAAGATGATCATAGCAGACCAGACACAATCACCGCTGTCTCGCACATCGGTACCACCTTCAGCAACGGATCGAGCACCGGCAGTTGCTCTAGCACTGACAGCGGCAGCAACTTAGTCTGATCCAGCTGAGGATTGGGCACCGATCGCGACATCGGACCAGTATGATCTACCGGAGGATCGGGGATCGCCACCGGCACCTGCTCCGACACCGGCACCTGCTCTACAAGGAGCACCATCTCCGGAAGCAGCAGCAGCTTCGGCACCTGCACCAACACTTGCACTTACATCTGCTCCGGCCCGTGCAGTGGCAACCGAATGAGCAGTTGCACTGGCAACAGACTGGGCTGCAGTTCGCACTTCATATACCGAAGTCCTTACAAAAACCGACATGTCCACCTTCTTGGTAAGCATTTGCCACCCAAGTGCTTCGTTCTTTTTTATTTCTATGTTGTTTCACATGATTCACTATGTTGACCTAACTGTTTGGGTATGTCTTCTTGTTTGCAAACAGAGAATTCCTAGAGCAACGAGGGAGTCGTTCAACAATCCGGGTGACCGCGGCCAAGTTTCTCTTACCATGTGCAGCCTTGGTGTGAATGAACTTGCTCAATATACCGTAAGTACAAAGGATGGTCGCATGATGATTGATGCTAAAGGATGGTCAAGGTTCAAATCTAAATCATATCTTGTGGTAGGGGATGATGTCAAAATCGAACTTTCTCGGCAAGGAGAGCTGGTCCAAATCAACTTCGAAATTCTTCAGTAGCAGCACGCAACTGCCGAACTGATCTATCCTTCAAGAGATTTTGATGTAATAATCTGGCATGGTGAAACAAGTGTCCTGTGTGTATAAGTAGTATGACAGTATTATTTATCACATGGTATCGCTACTAGGAAAACCCTTATCAGTAGCGCTGGTTATTTGGCTATTAGTAGCGCGGGTGGGCGCGCTACTAATACGGCGCTACAGCTATTTTTTAGCAGTAGCGCTTGTTTGAACCAGTGCTACTGCTATCTGTATCTAGCAGTAGCGTGCCTCTTCCCATCGCTATTGCTAATGCTAGTAGCGTGGCCCAACAAACAAACACTACTGGTAACCAGCGCTACTACTACTCGAATACCCCACGCTACTGCTAGTATTTTCTGTTTTTTATGTTGCTGTATTTGTATTTTTACATGTTTTATACAGTTACAACATACACATACACTGGAACTGTATGAAAAAGGAATGTCTCATCATCATCATCGAAGTGGTACAACATAGTATCATCATATCAACATAGTCTCAACACAAATGATGTCGATCTAATCATCATCTCAAAATAGCGATACAAGTTATAATGATGACATGTATCTTACATTGTCACCGTAGACACATGTTTCATCATCTACCTAAACTAAGACATACACGATAAGAGCGATCACGATGATCAAAAGCGGTATTATGTAGTAGTTTTTGTAGCGGCGCTGGTTCTGAATCCCCTGGTTTGCTATGAATCTCAAGTAACTAGCTTCGGCTTCCGCCCTGCTTTCAAACCCTTTCTGGCTTCCGCCGGAGAAGCCAGAGACTTGGGCCTGACACTCTTGCCACTCATCATACACACCCGGAACATGCCCTACATACACGGCATACCACTTCCTCGCCATCGTTGATCTATATACCTGTCAGAGATGCACATATATATACCATGAAGCGAATTCAACAAAATAGTTATGAAATAGAAGCAACATATATAGTAAACATAGTTAACAAATTTTATCGTACCAAAAGTAATTAACTAGAGCGCGGCACCATATATCTAATAGTTTCGTCGTACTGAGAGATTCGAAGTTTCATCGTACAGAAAGTAACAAGTAACTAAACAGACACATTGTTTTTAAGAAGTGCACTCTTCCCATCTGTCCATATCCGGGAGGACAGACCCAAGCTTATTGAAAGGCGTCATGTCCTGACGATGTAGGGCAATGCGGGTTCGGACATCAGCTCGCGACATTGGGCCGGCGTAGAACATCCCATTCTCTTCGAGGACATCTTTGATGACGATGGACGCAATTTCCTATTGGATCCGGTAGAAATCATTTCGAAGTCGATTATCCAGCACGGCTCCAAAGGCTTCGGCCCATCTCTAGATATGGGTATCGGATGAGGATTTCATGCAAAGTGAATGCACATCCCTTCTGTACTCCATCATTAGATGGATGACGTAGAATCCATCATTCTCACTTCTTGTCGGTTGCTGGATGCAACAGAAGTCAGTCTTGTGGGTAAAACAAAGCCCGGCCTTATTTGTTTTTTGTGTTGGATGTAGCCACCCCGCATGCTGAAGCCCAGCATAGCTCTGTCCAGAACATACTTTATGTGTGTGTAATCTTTCTTCTGTATGTTCTTCGACGGGTCCAAATATAGAGCGCGGGAGTAAGGCGTGTAAAGAACAATCAGAACGGCATGACACCCCCCACTGTGCAAAATACACGATCAAGTTTAGCCTCCATGCGTGCAAAGTAACTATTGAAATGCACGAAAGGATGTATGTGTTATAGTGCTATCCGCGGATGACTTACCTGGGATGATAAAGTAGGAGAATCGTTTCTTTGTCATTATTGCTGACCAAGAATTCTTCGATGTACTAGCTCGCATATTGACGGTTGGCGTCGTTGACTGACAAGAAGCCTTCATGCATGTAGTATGTGTCCGCGACCGCAAGACCGGGGACTTGCTCTCTCCTGACGATGTAGTTCATGTGCAGCGCATACAGGCGGACGAACGTAAAATCGAGTGTCCTTATTTGAAACATTTGGAAGATGTAATCAAACCTCAAGAAGAAGAGGTCCGCGGGGCATGTGTGGACATACATCTTGCAACTACTCGACACATGAACCGTATAAAGTGGGTATCCTGGATCATCCGAGGCGAGGAGGCTTCTATCGATAGCACATGGTCATGGAGTCTCCTGAGATCCCCTTCTATGGCAGCTAGTGCATTCACTGGTACCATTAGCTCTCCCACGACATGGATTAATGGCGCATGTTTCATCGGTACTTGGTCAACCTTGGTCGAAGGCTGCTGGCTGCTAGAACCAACATTGCCAGCTTTATTGGATTTTCTTGCCGCCGGTCTCTTCCTCTGCTTCTTCTTGGTGGGCTGAGGTGCTGGTGGGTCTGTTAGACCCTCCCTGAGCACCACCCCTAGTGTTTCCGGGCTCAGCATTGTATGACTCTGGCTAAGTAGTTGAGCTTGGGTGGAGCCGGCATTTGGAGGCGTGTCCTGCCAGGATTGCATGAACAAAGACTTCTTGCACTCCCGAGGACATTCTGGATCTGGTACATGCATCTCATATTCATATGGTTGACTCATTATTACTTCGTTGTCAAAGGCAGTATTGAGATACTGGTTAGGGTCATCGTCGGCATCCTCCATGTCATGATCCCTATCCTCTTCCGTGGGGCAGATGGCATCATCTGCCGACGGAACGGTTGGCCCTCCTTCCTCATGTCTCTCAATCTCAGCAAGCAGCACAGACGATGGTTGTACTTGTGTAGGTGGTGTTGTGGTCATACCTTCATTAGGTCCTGTTGGTGTGCTCCCGGCCACCTCGACACGAAGAAGATTTTTCGGCCATAGGATCGACCAATTTTTGCATTGGCCAAGTTGCATGGGGGTCTCGTCATCCTCTCCATCAGTTTGTATCGGACGAGGGAGACCCTCGTAGCCCGCTTTCACACTCGCCACGGAGACCCTTAAGGCGTCATCAGGCATCTGCCGGCGGTGAAACAATCGATCCTTAGGCTTCACTATAGTACCCTTCCCCACATCCACTAACCTGCCCTTCATGTTGTAAAGGAGGGTGCACGGAGTGGAGTCGGCCTACAAAGACATATACATGCAGCGTCAGAGATCCAAAAAGAACGGCAACTAAAGATTAATTAATTAGTTGAGTTGATGAAGGTGCGACGACGTGTATTTACCATGAGGGCGTCGAGCTCAGCCAATGTCGACGGCCCGACATTCAAGCTAGAGACGGAGCTAGGGCTGCTGTGAGAGCTCAGTGCAGGAGCAGGTGCTGGAGGAGGTGCGGGTGCGGTTGCCATACTAGGTACGGGTATGGGTGCGATGTTCATGGAGTTGCTCCCGGTGAAGCTGGGCATGGGAAATTCACATGGTGGCGCATTTGGATTTTGTTGCACCCATGTGACCACTATTGGAATCAAGGTTGTATAGGCATCCACGAAATCAGATCTACAGGCAGCGATTATCTCAGCTTTGGTCTCAGCTTTTGCTTTCTCCATCGCCCGCGCCACCTTCTCATCGATAGTCACTTGACTGAACTTCTTTCTCTGTCTTTTGGCCTCGGGGTCCTTGCTATAATAGTACTTCCAAGTGGCCCCATCCCCAGCGCCATGCACACGTCCATATTGCGTCCGCTGGCCGGGCGGGTGTCCCATCATTATGTTCATGGCCCGGTTGAAAGGAGTGTCCCACTTGTACTTCGCCAACGACTGAGTCGACTGAGTCGACGAGTCGCTCTCGGTCGCCGCAAGCTTGTGTTGCTCTCTCTGCAAAATGGACCATGAATCATTTATGAATGCGACTAGAATGTAGTAGACTTCGTTGATCAGAAGCTAATATGTAAGGTGGTAAAAGGATAATTACCAGTATTCTCATGAATTTCCTAGTCGGCCTGTCGGTGAAAAAATCTTTTTCTTGAGGTCCCACAAGGATCGGGCCCTGATGAAGTCGTGCTCCTGCTGGTCGGTAAACTCAGCCAATGGGTCTGGGATCCCCTAACGTTCACGTTCTGCATCCTCCTTAGCCCAGACGGGCCACTTTCCCGTGTAACCACAGATTCCAAGGCGGTGGTTCTCCATGTTCTTTGCCTGCAGCCGCTTGCCTCTCTCCGACCTGGCCTTGGCAGCTTCTTCACTGCAAGTCTCCTTGAACTTTTCAAAGTCCTCTATCGTAATTTTCGGATTGTCTGCAACAATCTCGGCGTAGGTTTCATGGTCTACTTGAATCACCTTTTTCACCCTAGCTTCCAAGCGCTCAATGCGTTGCTGAACTTCCCTAGGGCTTTGTTGTTGATTTTTTTTCATGGCATGATCATCCCACGGGTCGACTTCGTCATTCCGACCGGGGAACAGGAATCTTGCGTGCAACCTAGTTAGAAGCAGCTTCTTCAACTGATCATTCTTCCGTATTTTTGTGGTGTTGATGTTAGCAGTATCCCGTAGGATGCATGCTAGTTGGTTGCCGAACACACTGCCACTTCTCGCGGCTCTATTGGCTCGAACTCGCCAGGGTGCACCGCCGTGACCACCAGTCTTCCGGTGCCGAGCTCATTTCGGCGCCGTGTCCTCTGTTCCTTCTTTCCCTCACTGGCTTGGGAGGTCCCACCTTTCGTGCTATAGTTAGGAACATCATCAGCGCCAGTCTCAGTGCCGGTGTCGTTGGTGGCATCAGTGTCGGCGCCGGCGCCACCACCGTCGTCATCCGTCGAACACCCAGCTTCCTGTCTCTCCTGATCCGCCAAAAAGTCGAGTAGGCGTGTGCTCGACCTAATTGAGAGTGAGAACCTCCGGCCTCATCAGTGTCGGTCATGTTTCCTAGGGTTCAATGTCGTAGCGTTTAATTATCGAGCTTCATATAATAAAGTGAATAATGACAAAAAAAAGTGACGACCTTTGTTTTGCCAGAAATGTCGTTCATTCCCGTCGTGACAAATCTCAAGCACTCGATATGTCCAACTTTCTAGCACAAGTCATGCCAAAATTCATGGAAAATTTCGGCATGACCTTTGCTAGAAAGTGCACATATAGAGCGCTTGAAATTTGCCGGAATGGAAATGAATCAACATTTCCGGCGAAACATAGGTCACTTAGGTCAGTATTTTGCCAAATCATCAATATAAGCTGCAAAACTGATCTCACTACATAGAAGATCTTAATAGCAACCAAATCATCACGCACACATTGAATTAACTAAATCATGCATGATTCAGTTAACTGAATTTATTTTCAATAGTAGCAGCACACATGCATCAATATTAATACTAACTGAATTTCAAAAAACAGCAGCAGCACACATGCATCAATATTAGCACAAACTATCACTGGGCTAACACTAACACTAACAGCAATTAACTAACTAGCACTAACATCAAATTAAGCTAACTAACACTAACTAACACTAACAACAATTAAATTAAGCTAACTAACACTAACTAACACTAACTAACACTAACACTAACTAACAGTAACCTGTCTAGTGCTAGCTGGCATTGCTGGGAGTCGCCGGCTGCTTCACGAAGGGAGGCGCTGAAGGGGCCGGGGTCGGTGTCCGGCGTCGGGGTCGTCGGGGTCGCTGATCTGCAGAGAGAAGGAGGGGGTCAAAGACAGAGAGAGAG
>NC_057795.1:56485407-56489877 GCF_018294505.1 Triticum aestivum
CGGTGGAGTCAAGAGGGGATCGAGCGGAGCGAGTGAGAGAGTCAGAGGGGATCGAGCGGATCGGTGCTATAGCTAACTTAGCTATAGCGCGTGTTGGCAAAACGCACTATAGCTAACTTAGCTATAGCGCTGGTCCAACAAAAACGCGCTACTACTACTTCTTTTCTTTATTTATTTTTTATTTTCCTTTTTCTTAGCTATAGCGCTTCCCTGGATAAAACGCGCTACTGCTAGCTCTTTTTTTTCTTTTTCTTTTATTATTTTTATTTTTATTTTTTTATTTTTCTTGCATTTCATTTTCCACAACTTATTAGTTCCTTTTTCTTTTTCTTTCCATTTCATTTTGCAAAACTTCCTTTCTTTTTCTTTTTCTTTTTCTTTCATTTGCACTTTTCTATTTATTTTTCTTTAATTTTGCAATATACCATTGTTACCCTTCGGATAATAATTAGTATAATATATATCTTACATGATTTGACCGCTATTGGCGGTATACAAAATAGCTAGACACACACAAACTTTGGGATTAGTTTGTCAGCTTGGGCGACGACGATGCTTCAGACTGATCTTCTTCCCTCTTTTGTTCGTTGTCGAATAATTGAGCCCATGGTCGTGACATTTCCTTCTCCAGGGATTACGATCTTTCATAGGTAATGTAGTCTTCATTCTTCTTTTGACATATGTTTCGTCGTCATCAGCATCATCTTCCCTCATCAGATCACCATACTGGTCATAGTCTTCCTCGTTGGCGACTCCATCCATTCTGGCGATGCTCCTTTTGCTTCTCCTCACGACAACACGGCTGGGATTGATCGGATTAGTTATGAAGAAACGTTGTGTCACGTGTCTAGAGTGTACCCATGGCTCATTTTTGGCGATGGCGTTGACGGTACCGCTATCATCGGAGTCGGGTATACACATGGTAGTGAAATGCCGGTTTTCTCTGTGTACATTTTTAGCTCATCTGACACGGAACATCGTCGCGTTATGCAATCCAGAGTAGTTAATCTCCCATATCTCTTCGACCCTTCCATAATATCTTTCAATTACATTCCCGGTCATGGCTTCCATCATCACCCCTGAGTTTTGGTCATCACTATTTTTATCTTTCTCCTCCGTGTAGAACGTGTATCCGTTGATATCGTATGCTTGATAAGTCGCGAGGTTGGTCGAGGGGCCATGTGCTAAGGCGTATATGAGTGTTCCGTTCGGAAAACCCTCATCCGGGGGATTAGCCAGAACTCGCTCTTTCAACCAACGCAAGAAAGTGGAGTTGTGCTCTCTAATAACTTCAGTGTCCGTCCTGTGCACCCCACGGTCATGGTACTTCTGTGTGATGGTCTCTTTGTGCAGTGTCATGAAATCTTCTAGCACATCTAGGTGTTGTAGCACTACTAAGTTTGCCCTATCAAGGTCATTTTGTCGGCCCGAGCGTAACACATTCACATCCCTATGACCGTTGGTGTGACCTTAACCTTCGAGCCTTCCACAGTGCTTGTTGACGGGCAAACAAACAACAGGGTCTTTGGTCAGATAACTCTCACAGAAAGAGATGCACTCTTTGGTCAAATATCCCTGGGCTATGCTTCCATCTGGACGGGACATGTTACGAACGAATCCTTTGATTACCCCATTCATCCTCTCAAACGACATCATGCTATGCAGGAATGTCGGCCCTAGGTCGATGATGTCGTCCACGATGTGGACACATAGATGCACCATGACATCAAAGAACGCGGGCGGGAAGTACATCTCTAGATCATTCAGTATGAAAACAATCTCTTCCTGTAGCCTATGGAGTTGCTTCACACTGATCGACTTTCGAGAGATAGCATCAAAAAAGTGGCATAGGTCAGTAAGTGTCTCACGCACATGTGTGTCCATAATCCCTCTAAGTGCAACCGGGAGTAACTGCATCATCATCACATGACAGTCGTGAGACTTCATCCCACTGAACCTTTTTTTCTTAGTGTCCAGATATCTGCTTATCTTCCCACAGTATCCAGAACTAACTTTGATTCCAGCAAGGCACTTGAACAATTGATCGACCTCCTTCGGATCTAAGGTGAAGCAAGAGGGGGGGCAATATTGTTCTTCCTTCTTGTTTACTTTTTTGCCCCTATCTTCTGTCTCCGTCTCTGTCTCGGTCTCCTCTGACGACCTTTTACCGGGCATTTGAAGATCTCTCCTGATTTTCAAAAATTCCAAGTCTTTTCTTGCCTTCGGCCCATCCTTGGTCCTCTCCGGCATGTTCATCAATGTTCCAAGCAAACTCTCAAGGATATTTTTTGTGATATGCATGTGATCAAGGCTATGAGGCGTGTCGAGTATGGGCCAGTATTCCAAGTCCCAGAAAACAGATCTCGTCTTCCATATCTTCGGCAGGGGCTCCGGCGCCTTTTTCTCCGTCTTTCCGACGAGGGGCACTCTTCCTAGTTCTTCAATAACTCATATATTTCTGCACCGCTACGCTTACGTGGAGGACCTCGATGCTCAGCCTTACCATTGAATAGATCTCCACGCTTTCTCCACGGGTCATCCTTCTCGAGCCATCTTCGATGCCCCATGTACATGATTTTCGAAGACCCGCCATCTTTCGATAGCTACAGAGAAGTTGTATCATCCATGCACCTCATGTATCCGCAATATCCGTGGCACACCTGGCCGGAGAGATAGCCATAACCGAGATAGTCCTGCACCGTCGTGATCAGCGCGACTCTAATGTAGAAATACTCTCCTTTGCTTGCATCCCATGTCTTGGCCGGCGTTGTCCATAAGGTCTGTAACTCCTCTTTCAGTAACCCGAGATACAGATTTATATCATTTCCCGGTTGTCTCGGCCCTTGAATAAGCATAGCCATGTGTATGTATTTTTCCTTCATGCACAACCAGGGGGATGTTGTACATCCATAGAAACATGGGCCATGTGCTATGATTGGTGTTCTGGTTGCCAAATGGATTCATGCCATCACTACTAGCGCCAAGAACGATGTTCCTTGGATCATTTGCGAAAAATTCAAATTCAGCATTTAATGCTCTCCACTGGCTAGCATCTGCGAGGTGTCTCAGCTTCGGTCATCTCCGTCATCTGGCTTCACCCTCTCCGCGTCCCAGCGCATAAGCTTTGCTTCCTTAGGATCTACGAAATACCGCTGTAGACGCGGAGTGATCGGAAAGTACCATACAACTTTCTGTGGAGCTTTCTTTCCGGCCTTTTTCTATCGTGAAGCATTGCACTTTGGAAAGATGGTTTTTTCCGCGTGCTCGTTCCAATATATGTTGCAATCATTGATACATGCGTGATATCTAATATGTGGCAGATCAAGAGGGCACACGATTTTCTTTGCCTCCTCGACACTAGTAGGACACAGGCTTCCCGCGGGAAGAACCTTCTTTAGGTACTTCAGAAGCTCATCCAGGCTTGTATCTGTCCATTTGTTTTTTGCCTTCATCTTTAGAAGTTCTAGTGTGAAACTCAAGTGGGTCACATCGGGATTATTACAACAATCATACAAAGGAGTCATCGAGTCTACCTCTAGTTGTGCCAGTTTGGCCTCCTCTCTAGAAGCAGCTCTGTCGCTAGTCGTCTTCTTGCGAAGCAGGTCTCGAACATGCGGGTCCCGCATGGCTGAACTTAGTAGCGATGAATACGGTGGCGTGTCCGCGTCTTCTCCTCCTTGAACTGCCTCTTCGCCATCGACATTTCCGAGGCCGTCTTCCTCTTCGGGCACATAATCGGTCATCTCTTCGTCTGGTGGCCCCATGTCGTTATTTCTTGCCCCATCGACGTCCTCATCATCATCATCATCATCTTCTTCTTCACTTATCCACCGAGTATGGCCATGCATGAAACCATGCATGAGCAGGTGCACCTTGAATTTACCACCCTCAAAGGGGTCGAGCCTGACTCTTCCTTTGCATTTTCGACACGGACATAAAACATCCCTCGGTCTTTTTTCATACATGTCATCCACAACAGATTGCCAGTATCTTTCCACTATCCTTCCATTGACCTTCATGATCACATGCGAGCGGAGCAAATATTATAACCACGTATATATGCATGCATGGATCAAATTCATACAAAAATTTGGCATGACCTTCCCTAAATATAGGACATATTGAGTTTGCATGGCCGAAATTTGCCGAAACGGAATTGAATCGACATTTCGGCAAAACATAGGCAACTAATGTCACCCACATTATTTCATCAAATACACAATGTAGGCAACTCAAATTATGCCACACACAATTCGGTATATTCTCATATCGCCCATATATATATAATTTCGGTCCTATCCACACAAACACTTTTCTTTCTCACCTATGTGTCGAGAGGGATATCGAGCACCTTTCTTCTTAATTACCTAGTAGCTTTATAGATATATAGCTCTAACTAGCTAGCTAGCTAGGGAGAGAGTGGGAGGAGAGGGAGAGGAGAAGAGAAGAGGGGAGAAGAGGGAATGCATT
>NC_057795.1:56490107-56493659 GCF_018294505.1 Triticum aestivum
AAGAGGGAAGGCATTAATGGAAGGGGGTGGTGGAGGGCAAAGAAGAGGGGGAGGGAGGGCATTAATGGAGGGGGTGGTCGTGGAGGGCAAAGAAGAGGGGTGTGGTGAAGGGGCAAAGAAGAGGGGGGTGATGGAAGGGCAAAGAAGAGGGAAAGGGAGGGCTCTAATGGAGGGGTGGTTGTAACACCCACGATGCGGCTATATCTCCCACGTGTCGAAGCACGACTTAGAGGCATAACCGCATGGTGGTTTTGTCGCAAGAAGGGTCATCTTCACACAATCCCATGTAATGAACAAGAACGGGATAAAGAGAGTTGGCTTACAATCGTCACTTCACACAATACATAATTAAGATCATACATCATTCAAATACACTCATAGACCGGCTACGGTCAAGTTCAAATGAAAAGAAGACAACTCCAAATGCTAGATCCCCGATCGTCCCGACTGGGCTCCTCTACTAATCATCTGGAAACGATACATAGTAACGACCAAGGGCCTCATCAAATTCCCACTTTAGCTCAGTTGCGCCATCTACGCCAGTATCCTCGGCACCTGCATCTGTTTTGGTGGAATCTGTGAGCCACGGGGACTCAGCAATCTCACACCCACGAGATCAAGACTATTTAAGCTTATAGGTAGGTAAGGGGTAATATCGTGGAGCTGCAGCAAGCACTAAGCATATATGGTGGCTAACATATGCAAGTGAGAGCGAGAAGAGATGCAACGCATCGGTCGAGAAGCTAGAAGCGATCAAGAAGTGATCCTGAAACTACTTACGTCAAGCATAACACAAACCATGTTCACTTCCCGGACTCCGTCGAGAAGAGACCATCACGGCTACACACGCGGTTGATGCAGTTTAATGAAGTCAAGTGTCAAGTTATCTACAACCGGACATTAACAAATTCCCATCTGCCTCATAACCGCGGGCACGGCTTTCGAATGATTATATACCCTGTAGGGGTGTCCCAACTCAGCCCGTCACAAGCTCTCACGGTCAACGAAGGAATATACCTTCTCCCGGGAAGACCCGATCAGTCTTGGAATCCCGGTTCGCAAAACATTTTGACAATGGTAAAACAAGACTAGCAAAGCCATCCGATGCATCGACAAATCCTGATAGGAGCTGCGCATATCTCGTTCTCACGGCACAACGGATGAGCAAGACATCGGGTTGGTATAGACCCTGGTTGCTCAGGGGACGCCGGACATCGCTCAGGTTGGACCAACACTCGAAGGAGCACTGGCCCGAGGGGGGTAAATAAAGATGACCCTTGGGCTCGCGAAAACCCAAGGGAAAAGGGCTTAGGTGGCAAATGGTAAAACCAAGTTTGGGCCTTGCTGGAGGAGTTTTATTCAAAGCGAACTGTTAAGGGGGTCCCATAAATCACCTAACCGTGTAAGGAACGCAAAATCAAGGAACATAACATCGGTATGACGGAAACTAGGGCGGCAAGAGTGGAACAAGTCACCAGGCATAAGGCCGAGCCTTCCACACTTTACCAAGTATATAAGGTGCATTAATTTAAACAGGAGATATTGTGATATCCCAAAATACCCATGTTCCGACCAGGAACAAACTTCAGCTTCACCTGCAACTAACAATGCTATAAGAGGGGCTGAGCAAAAGCGGCGACATAGCCAAACAACGGTTGCTAGGACAGGTTGGTTAGAGGTTTAACATGGCAATAGGTAGGCATGGTAAACCAGGCAGGAAGAGCTAACATAGCGATAGAGCGAGTACTAGCAAGCAGAGATAGAAGTGATATCGAAGGTATGATCATCTTGCCTGCAAGGTTCTCAGAGTTGTCGAAGGCTTGATCCTCGTAAGCGTTCTCAAGAGGTTCCTTGTGTACGTACTCGTCTCCCGGCTCTACCCAAAGCAAGAACACAAGCAAAGGAACCACAATAAATCACTGTGCAATGCACAAGCAACATGATGCAATACATGTCATGATATGCGAGATGTGATATGCAATGCATATGCATGCTTCAGATGGAAAGATGATGAACAAGGCATCAACTTGGCAAACCAAGTATGCCTCTGGAAAGATGAGATGATTTCGGTTGAAATCGATATAAAGATCACCGGATTCGGATGCACGGTTTGCAAATGGCAAGCAAAACAAGAATAGCACAAAGCTGCGATTAACAACACGATGCTACTTAGCATGCAACAAGAAACTATGCTACAGCACCCCAACATAAAAACAAAACATATAGCAATGATCTAAAGGATATGCTTTACAAAAGAGGAACACTGAGCTATGGCTAAATCACATCATAACAGGTTCAAACAAGCATGGAGAAAGTGAAAAAAATTATCAGGCTGGACATGGCATAAACAGCATCACGAAGCAATGTTCACAGCAGGTTATCAACATGCTACAGGAACTTATAATAGCCAAACAAGACATGGCATGAATCTACTCAAAGCATAGATCAAAAGTCCCTTATTGACCATAAGCCAAAAAGGATCATAAAGTATGATGGCACCCACGTAAATATAGCAAGTTCCGTTAACAGATTCAGCAAACAAAGCATGGCATTGACATAATTACGATGGCACCTTCGTGAGCTCGATGCACTCACTACAGAGCACCTCATGATAAACTAAGCATACATCCATCAAGAAGACATGTCATAGAACCTATACATGGCAAGAAACAACAGCATAGCATACACGGATCAACTACAACAACCTTGGCCAAATTGAATAACATGTAAACAATCTGCCAGGAAACATATTGAAGCAAAAGTAGAGCACGAAAATGACATGCTAGACTACTCCATAATTGCAACCAGGACCATGGATGGATAGAGCATAACCATGTTTTCAAAACACCCTTAGTGAAGTATCTCAAATTATCCATGGATCTCTCTGTAGCAACATGTTTACATGGCATCAAAATTACAGCAGAACAGGGACTAAAATCAGCGTTAACACGAAGCCTAGTTTGCATGCTTGTGCTAGTCACCACATTGATCACAAAAATACATGGTAAGCACCTCTATAAAGAAGACATAGCCTAGTTCAAAACACATTTAGGCATCAACCTCATAGGATGCACACATCAATCATGGCAAAAATGACAAAAGAGCTCGTTCTGATAAGAATCTGAAACTAACGATACCAACAACATTTCGGGCATCAAGATGAGCTCAAACGTAAATGATGCAATAAGATGAAACGATGTACTCTTCGAGTTGAACAATTCGGTATATTACACGCCCAAAACGGAGCCACGGGTGCGAAGATGTGATGCAATGAATATGCGACAAAATTTAACACAGAATATGACTTGGTGAAAAAAACGGGGGGAGAAGAAAGTCAACCGCTGGGCTCGATCGGATCTAACGCGGCTCGCGGTTCGAGGTCGCCGGAGACGGCTCGTCGGAGTCGGGGACGTGGCCGGAGGGGAGCTCATGCCGGCCGGAGGCGGAGGACGGCGACGGCGGGCGCGGAGGCGACCGAGCGCGCCCGGAGTCGGGGAAGATCCACGGCAGTGCGGGAGGCGGCTGACGGCGGCGGCGCGGGAGGCGGCCGGC
>NC_057795.1:56494117-56503322 GCF_018294505.1 Triticum aestivum
CCCGGACGTGTCCGGCGGCGGAGGAGGAGCGGGCTAGGGTTTGGGGATCCGGAAAATTCGGGGGAGTGCACATATTTATAGATAGAGGGAGCTAGGAGTGTCCAAATGAGGTGCGGTTTTCGCCCACACGATCGTGATCCGACGACGGAGAGCATGGAGGTGACTTAGATGGGTTATTGGGCTGTTTTGGAGGGGTGTTGGGCTGCAACTTAAAAGAGGCCTTTGCGGATATGCGGATAACCGTTGGAGTATCAAACGAGCTCCAAATGACCCGAAACTTGACAGGTGGTCTACCGGTGCTATACCAGGGCCACTTGGCAAGGCTCGGTCCATTCCGAGAACGTTCAACACCCGCACACGAAAAGAGACAAGAGGGGTGCGCCGGTGCATGTGGGAGTGTCGGATTGCGAAACGGACAACGGGGAAAATGCTCGGATGCATGAGACGAACACGTATGCAAATGAGATGCACATGATGACATGATATGATATGCATGACATGAATAAAATGCAAAAACAAAAGACAAAACCCAACCACGGAGGGAATATCATATCACATGGCCGAAAATGGCAAGAGTTGGAGTTACAAAGATGGAAGGTTACATCCGGGGTGTTACAACACTCCACCACTACAAGAGGATCTCGTCCTAAGATCTAGGACTGAAAGAACTCTGGATATTCAGAACGGAGGTGATCCTCGCGCTCCCAGGTGGCTTCTCGGTCGGAATAGTGTGACCACTTCACTTTCAGGAATTTGATTGACTTGTTGTGAGTCTTGCGCTCGGTTTCTTCAAGAATAGCAATGGGATGCTCATGATAACAGAGATCTTCTTGGAGGTCGATCTCTTCGAAGTTGATAGTGCGCTCAGGAGTCTTGAAGCACTTGCGAAGCTGTGACACGTGAAACACATCGTGCATGTTTGCAAAGTTGGATGGAGGCTCAAGTTGATAGGCGAGATCGCCTCTTTTGCCAATGATCTTGAAAGGACCCACGTATCTAGGGGCAAGCTTCCCTTTGATACTGAAGCGATGAGTGCCTTTCATTGGAGAGACGCGGAGGTAGACATGGTCTTCGATTTCAAAAGCCAAGTCACGGTGCTTGCTATCATAGTAACTCTTTTGTCGCGATTGCGCGGCTTTGAGATTCTCACGAATGACTTTGCACATTTCTTCGGCTTCTGTGATCAAGTCATTGCCAAGAAGTTGGCATTCACCTGTCTCAGACCAGTTGAGAGGAGTACGGCACTTTCTGCCATAGAGAATTTCGAATGGGGCCTTGCCCGAACTCGCTTGGAAGCTGTTGTTGTAGGAAAACTCGGCATATGGAAGACAATCTTCCCACTTCATACCGAAAGAGATGACACAAGCCCTGAGCATATCTTCAAGGTTTGATTGACTCGCTCGACTTGGCCACTTGTTTGAGGATGGAATGCTGTGCTGAAACGAATGTTGGTGCCCATGGCCGTCTAAAAGGAATCCCAGAACTTAGAAGTGAAGATGCCTCCACGATCTGAAGATATCAATTGTGGAATGCCGTGCAAGGAGACAATTCTGGAGGTGTATAGCTCTGCCAGCTGAGCTGCTGTGATAGATTCTTTGATAGGAAGAAAATGAGCCACTTTGGTAAGCTTGTCAATGATAACGAAGATAGCATCATTTCCACGCTTGGACTTAGGAAAACCAGTCATGAAGTCCATCTCGATATGGTCAAACTTCCATTCCGGGATAGCAAGAGGTTGGAGGAGACCAGCTGGTCTTTGGTGTTCTGCTTTCACTCTTCTGCAGACATCACATTCATTCACGAATTGAGCAATCTCTCGCTTCAAGCGATAGCACTTGTATTTGGGAATGCCCTTGTCAATACCACGTTTCACCTTCTTCACCATGGTATCCAGGAGTTGTGCCTCACGAATTTGATCTTCCAAAGTAGGAGAGACTATGAGGTTGGCAAGAAAGCCTTGAGGAACAACTTGAAGATTCAGCTTGCAGAAGGCTTCACAAAGATCCGGTTGAAACGGCTTGAGAATTAGACTGTTGCAATAAGCCTTTCTGCTCAAAGCATCTGCAATCACATTCGCCTTGCCAGGAGTATATTCGATACTCGGATTGTACTCTTGAATCATTTCGACCCATCGAGTTTGCCTGAGATTAAGGTTGGGTTGAGTGAAGATATACTTCAGACTCTTGTGATCGGTGAAAATGTCCACTTGCCTTCCCAATAAGAGATGTCTCCATGTTATCAATGCATGGACAACTGCCGCCAACTCGAGGTCGTGAGTGGGGTAGTTCTTTTCGTTGGGCTTCAACTGACGAGAGGTATAGGCCACAACTTTCTTCTCTTGCATCAACACAACACCGAGACCTTGAAGGGAAGCTTCACAGAAAACTTCGAATGGCTTGGATTCATCAGGAGGAGTCAAAACAGGAGCTGTGACTAGCTTCTCTTTGAGGGTGTTGAAAGCAACGTCACACTCAGGCGTCCAAACATATTTGACATGCTTCTGGAGGAGGTTGGAAAGAGGCTTTGCAATCTTAGAGAAGTTCTCAACGAATCTTCGGCAATAGCTTGCAAAACCAAGAAAACGGCGGAGCTGTTTGACATTCTGAGGAGGTTCCCAATTCAGAACAGCAGAAACCTTCGCGGGATTAACAGCAATGCCCTTGGCAGAGATGATATGGCCAAGGTAAAGAACTTCATCAAGCCAGAACTCACATTTGGAAAACTTCGCATAGAATTGATGCTCTCTGAGCTTGTCGAGCACCAATCGCAAATGTTTGGCATGATCCTGCTTATTCTTGGAGAAGACCAAGATATCATCGAGATACACCAGAATGAATTCATTGGTGTAGGGGTTGAAGATAAAGTTCATCATGCGAGAGAATGTTGGAGGAGCATTGACAAGGCTGAAAGACATGACAGTATATTCATAAGAACCATAGCTTGTTCTGAATGCTGTCTTCGGAATATCTTGTTCACGAATGTGAATCTGATGATAACCCATACGAAGGTCAAGCTTGGAGAAGACTTTTGAGTTGCTCGAAAAGCTCATTGATGTTGGGAAGTGGGTACTTGTTCTTGATTTTCTTCTTGTTCAATGGACGGTAATCGACGCAAAGTCGGTCCGTGCCATCCTTCTTCTAGACAAAAAGAACTCCACAACCCCATGGGGAAGAACTCGGTCTGATCAAACCCAGACGCTCTTGTTCATCGAGCTTCTTCTTCAATTCCTTCAGCTCCTTGGGTCCAAGCTTGTATGGACGCTTGCAAACGGGTTCTGTTCCAGGCTCAAGATCAATAACAAACTCGACTGGCCGATGAGGAGGCATACCCGGAAGTTCTTCTGGAAAGACATCTTGGTACTCACAAACGACTGGAATTTGAGAAATAGCATCCAATTCGCCCTTCTCATTGAGAGAAAACAACTGAATGGTTTCATCACGAGCGGCATAGATGATAACATCCTCAGAAGGGTGTGTCAATTGAATCTGTCTGGCAGCATAATCAAGCTGAGCCTTGTGCTTAGAAAGCCATTCCATCCCAAGAATTAGATCAATATCAGAGTCACCAAGAACAACTGGAGAAGACAGAAATTTATAGTCGCCCATCTTGATAGAGACATCATGAACTACCGAGTTGGCCCTCATTGACTTCCCCGGAGAAACAACACCCAAAGGTTATCTAGGTAAGACCAAGTAAAATCATTCTTAGCAAAGAACGATCTTGACATGAAACAATGCGATGCACCAGTATAAAATAAGACTTTTGCAGGAATATCATTAACTAGAAGATTACCGATGATCACATCTGAAGAATCCTCTGCCCGAGCTGCATTCATCATGTTCACCTTTGCAGACTTTGGATTATGCTCGACCACTGCATTGCTTGAAGATCTCACAGGAGGAGGAGGAGGAAGGTGCCTTTGATTGAAGCATTTGTTCGCGTAGTGACCTTTCTGCTGGCACTTGTTGCAAGTCACTTCTGAGAGCGGACGATGATAAGGAGCATTCGACTTTGAAGCTTGAGGGTGAGACTTGTTCTGATAGCTTGGGTTGGGTGGGTGGGAAGATCCATGACCACCTGAGTTCTTCTATTAGTAAGGCTCACGAAACGGAGGAGGAGGAAGATAGAACTTCTTCTACTTAGCTGCCACTTGTGAGGAAGAAGAAGATTGCACTGCATCCCTGATTCTCTTCTTAGAAGCCTCACACTTGAGCTGAGCACCTTCTTGCTTGAGTGTCATATTGTAGAATTGATCAAACTGAGTAGGCTCAGTAAGAACGAGAGCTAACTGCAGATCCTCTCTAAGGCCACCTCTGAACTGATAGATCATACTTTTCTCATCAGGAACATCTTGCTTAGCAAAGCGAGCAAGTTTCTGAAACTGCTTGTTGTATTCGTACACTGACATGTTGCCTTGCTTGAGATTGCGGAACTCCTCACGCTTGCTCTCAACAACACTGGTAGGAATGTGGTGAGCTTTAAAGTCCCGACAGAAATCAGTCCAAGTAATTACTCGACCACCTCTGGAATCCTTGTATTGCTGGAACCAATCAGCTGTCTGATCCTTGAGCTGAAAAGAAGCGAACTTGACATAGTCCTCAGGCCTGACATTGCTGCATTCAAAATGCTTGTTGATATCCACGAGCCAATCATCGGCATCGGTGGCCTCCACGCAATAGCTGAAAGACTTCGGCTGATTTGCCAGGAACTGGTTGAGGGTAGGAAATAGAGGCTGATGATTGAACTGCCCTTGACCTTGATTCCCTTGGTTGCCTTGGCCTTGGTTACGCTCTTGCATGAGCTGGATCATCATCTGAGCATGGGCGTTAGAGGCTGCCATCAAAGCTTGCCATGCCTCCGGAGGCGGAGGTGGTGGTGGAGGGTTCGCCTGACTCCCATCATTCTGTTCCAGATTCTGACGCGTTGGCGGAGCCATCCTGAAGAGGGTGACATCCGTTAGCATCTTGATAGACATATAGACAAGTTGAATCAACCGGATAGAAATTGCAACATATAGTCTTCACAATAAACATTCGAACAAAGATGAACGAATGAATTCCAAAGCAAACATCACACATCCATTAAGGTGAGAAGCCACTTGAATAGAGATTGATGAATGAAATAAACAAGGTACAACTGGAACAAATAAGTGGTAAGGATTACCCAATCACAAACGAAATATCTGCGGAAGAAAAGCTAGAGCTACTTGAATCCCACCTATAAACTCCCGAAACTTTCGGGTTATGCAATCTGGTGTTGGGGATACAGGGGAAGCAATATATCTCACCCAAACTAACAATCCCTACATCCAGCTGTATCCATCCGTCAACACATAACCAAGAAACCTTCGGAAATCGTGTACCTCAACCTTCAAAAAGCATCTGTTATACGAGTTATGGCAATACTCCCGAGCTCGCCCCAGTACTGGGTTATCGGGGTTATCTCACCAACAACTGCATAAAAGAGATTTTCGATGTCGCAAATCTCAAGTATTCCAGAACTGCAACGATAAAATTGTGATGACAACACCTCAGAGCTCGACTCGCCGGGTCAAAGCCACATAAATAGACAGGAGGCACCAAGAACAATGTTCTCGTCACAAAACCATCGAAACGATTCCAAGATACCCGCGTGATCCTAAAAAGAATTTAGTGAAATTTGAGAAGAGGACAGTCAAAACATCTACATCAGGAGACCTCACTAGAGCGACGAAGGACTGAGGAGTAAAAAGAATCCTACTCTCCGATATATATAATCCTAAGACTCAAAACATTTTTGTTCTAGACTCAACATCGCCAGCAAACAATCAAGCAGGGGGCTCCTAAGTCGGGGATGGCTCTGATTACCAACTTGTAACACCCACGATGCGGCTATATCTCCCACGTGTCGAAGCACGACTTAGAGGCATAACCGCATGGTGGTTTTGTCGCAAGAAGGGTCATCTTCACCCAATCCCATGTAATGAACAAGAATGGGATAAAAGAGTTGGCTTACAATCGCCACTTCACACAATACATAACTAAGATCATACATCATTCAAATACACTCATAGACCGGCTACGGTCAAGTTCAAATGAAAAGAAGACAACCCCAAATGCTAGATCCCCGATCGTCCCGACTGGGCTCCTCTGCTGATCATCTGGAAACGATACATAGTAATGACCAAGGGCCTCATCAAATTCCCACTTCAGCTCAGTTACGCCATCTGCGCCAGTATCCTCGGCACCTGCATCTATTTTGGTAGAATCTATGAGCCACGGGGACTCAGCAATCTCACACCCGTGAGATCAAGACTATTTAAGCTTATAGGTAGGTAAGGGGTAATATGGTGGAGCTGCAGCAAGCACTAAGCATATATGGTGGCTAACATACGCAAGTGAGAGCGAGAAGAGAGGCAACGCATCGGTCGAGAAGCTAGAAGCGATCAAGAAGTGATCCTGAAACTACTTACGTCAAGCATAACACAAACCGTGTTCACTTCCCGGACTCCGCCGAGAAGAGACCATCACGACTACACACGCGGTTGATGCATTTTAATGAAGTCAAGTGTCAAGTTATCTACAACCGGACATTAACAAATTCCCATCTGCCTCATAACCGCGGGCACGGCTTTCGAAAGATTATATACCCTGCAGGGTTCTCCCAACTCAGCCCATCACAAGCTCTCACGGTCAACGAAGGAATATACCTTCTCCCGGGAAGACCCGATCAGTCTCGGAATCCCGGTTCACAAAACATTTCGACAATGATAAAACAAGACCAGCAAAGCCACCCGATGCGCCGACAAATCCCGATAGGAGCTGCGCATATCTCGTTCTCAGGGCACAACGGATGAGCAAGACATCGGGTTGGTATAGACCCTGGTTGCCCAGGGGACGCCGGACATCGCTCAGGTTGGACCAACACTCGAAGGAGCACTGGCCCGAGGGGGGTAAATAAAGATGACCCTTGGGCTCGCGAAAACCCAAGGGAAAAGGGCTTAGGTGGCAAATGGTAAAACCAAGTTTGGGCCTTGCTGGAGGAGTTTTATTCAAAGCAAACTGTTAAGGGGGTCCCATAAATCACCCAACCGTGTAAGGAATACAAAATCAAGGAACATAACACCGGTATGACGGAAACTAGGGCGGCAAGAGTGGAACAAGTCACCAGGCATAAGGCCGAGGCTTCCACCCTTTACCAAGTATATAAGGTGCATTAATTTAAACAGGAGATATTGTGATATCCCAAAATACCCATGTTCCGACCAGGAACAAACTTCAGCTTCACCTGCAACTAACAATGCTATAAGAGGGGCTGAGCAAAAGCGGCGACATAGCCAAACAACGGTTGCTAGGACAGGTTGGTTAGAGGTTTAACATGGCAATAGGTAGGCATGGTAAACAAGGCAGGAAGAGCTAACATAGCGATAGAACGAGTACTAGCAAGCAGAGATAGAAGTGATATCGAAGGTATGATCATCTTGTCTGCAAGGTTCTCAGAGTTGTCGAAGGCTTGATCCTCGTAAGCGTTCTCAACAGGTTCCTCGTGCACGTACTCGTCTCCTGGCTCTACCCAAAGCAAGAACACAAGCAAAGGAACCACAATAAATCACTGTGCAATGCACAAGCAACATGATGCAATACATGTCATGATATGCGAGATGTGATACGCAATGCATGTGCGTGCTTTGGAAGGAAAGATGATGAACAAGGCATCAACTTGGCAAACCAAGTATGTCGCTAGAAAGATGAGATGATTTCGGTTGAAATCGATATAAAGATCACCGGATTCGGATGCACGGTTTGCAAATGGCAAGCAAAACAAGAATGGCACAAAGCTGCGATTAACAGCACGATGCTACTTAGCATGCAACAACAAACTATGCTACAGCATCCCAACATAAAAACAAAACATATGGAAATGATCTACAGGATATGCTTTACAAAAGAGGAACACTGAGCTACGGCTAAATCACATCATAACAGGTTCAAACAAGCATAGAGAAAGTGAAAAAAATTATCAGGCTGGACATGGCATAAACAACATCACGAAGCAATGTTCAAAGCAGGTTATCAACATGCTACAGGAACTTATAATAGCCAAACAAGACATGGCATGAATCTACTCAAAGCATAGATCAAAAGTCCCTTATTGACCATAAGCCAAAAAGGATCAGAAAGTATGATGGCACCCACGTAAACATGGCAAGTTTCGTTAACAGATTCAGCAAACAAAGCATGGCATTGACATAATTACGAAGGCACCTTCGTGAGCTCGATGCACTCACTACAGAGCACCTCATGATAAACTAAGCATACATCCATCAATAAGACATGTCATAGAAGCTATACATGGCAAGAAACAACATCATAGCATACACGGATCAACTACAACAACCTTGGGCAAATTGAATAACATGTAAACAATCTGCCAGGAAACATTTTTAAGCAAAAGTAGAGCACGAAAATGACATGCTATACTACTCCATAATTGCAACCAAGACCATGGATGGATAGAGCATAACCATGTTTTCACAACACCCTTAGTGAAGTATCTCAAATTATCCATGGATCTCTCTATAGCAACATGTTTACATGGCATCAAAATTACAGCAGAACAGGGCGTAAAATCAGCGTTAACACGAAGCCTAGTTTGCATGCTTGTGCTAGTCACCACATTGATCACAAAAATACATGGTAAGCACCTCTGTAAAGAAGACATAGCCTAGTTCAAAACACATTTAGGCATCAACCTCATAGGATGCACACATCAATCATGGCAAAAATGACAAGAGCTCGTTCTGATAAGAATCTGAAACTAATGATATGAAGCCCTCTTCTAACAGCATTTTGGGCATCAAGATGAGCTCAAATTTAAATGATGCAATGAGATGAAATGATGTACTCTTTGAGACGACCAATTCGGTATATTACACGGCCAAAACGGAGCCACAGGTGCGAAGATGTGATGCGATGAATATGCGACAAAATTTAACACAGAATATGACAGTGAAATAAAGGGGGGAGAAGAAAGTCAACCGCTGGGCTCGATCGGATCTGACGCGGCTCGCGGTTCGAGGTCGCCGGAGACGGCTCGTCGGAGTCGGGGACGTGGCCGGAGGGGAGCTCAGGCCGGCCGGAGGCGGAGGACGGCGACGGCGGGCGCGGAGGCGACCGGGCGCGGCCGGAGTCGGGGAAGATCCACGGCAGCGCGAGAGGCGGCTGAC
>NC_057795.1:56503712-56506369 GCF_018294505.1 Triticum aestivum
GCCTGATTCGCCGGGCGGCGGCGGGCGGGCGGACGTGTCCGGCTCGCCCGGACGTGTCCGGCGGCGGAGGAGGAGCGGGCTAGGGTTTGGGGATCCGGAAAATTCGGGGGAGTGCACATATTTATAGGTAGAGGGAGCTAGGAGTGTCCAAATGAGGTGCGGTTTTCGTCCACACGATCGTGATCCGACGTCGGAGAGCATGGAAGTGACTTAGATGGGTTATTGGGCTGTTTTGGAGGGGTGTTGGGCTGCAACTTAAAAGAGGCCTTTGCGGATATGCAGATAACCGTTGGAGTATCAAACGAGCTCCAAATGACCCGAAACTTGACAGGTGGTCTACCGGTGCTATACCAGGGCCACTTGGCAAGGCTCGGTCCATTCCGAGAACGTTCAACACCCGCACACGAAAAGAGACACGAGGGGTGCGCCGGTGCATGTGGGAGTGTCGGATTGCGAAACGGACAACGGGGAAAATGCTCGGATGCATGAGACAAACACGTATGCAAATGAGATGCACATGATGACATGATATGATATGCATGACATGAATAAAATGCAAAAACAAAAGACAAAACCCAACCACGGAGGGAATATCATATCACATGGCCGAAAATGGCAAGAGTTGGAGTTACAAAGATGGAAGGTTACATCCGGGGTGTTATAGTGGTGGAGCGGGAGCATTGGAACAAGAAAGGTGCAAGGAAAGGGGAGAAAGGGGAGGGGGGAAGAAGAAAGGGGAGGAAGGAGGGGAAAGGTGGTAGGTGGCTAGCGGGCATAGCAGTAGCATGGGTCTCGTATGCACGTTACTGCTATGGCAGCTTGCAAAATATCTACGGCTAGTGGTGCACTACTATAGCACGGGCCAAAATAAAATGCTACTGGTAAAATTTTATAGATAGAAAAAATAGCAGTAGCATGTTTGTATCAACAAGCGCTATAGATCCAAAACTAACAGTAGCGCTGGTTTGGCGACAAGCGCTGCTAATATTTTGTGATCAGATATTGTGGTGTGTTAGGGCATCTCCAGCCGTTGGCCCCCCCAGGACGCATACAAATCGCCCCCTGGGGGCGAGCCGGCGGTACACTCGGCGCTGGGGGCGGTTTTGCGCCCAGTCGTCGCCCCCAGCTCGCCCCCAGGCGCCGAAATTGGCCCACTTTGCAGCCCAATTTTGGCGAATAAACGGCCCATATGGGCGAGAATAGGCCCATATTCGGCATGGTTTCGTCGTGTCTCGGCGTTCAATTATCAACACAATTATTCCTTATCACATATTTCATCACAGAAAAATCAAATACTTCAACAAAATACTACAACAACAAATAGTTCAATACAAATTATATAGTTTAACAAATAAAAACTCGTATTTCATCACGCGGCGTCCCCCTTGAGCCTCCATAGGTGCTCAATTAGATCTTTCTGCAGTTGATGATGCACCTGTGGGTCTCGGATCTCCTGACGCATACTGAGATAGGCAGTCCAAGTTGCCGGTAGCTGGTGATCAACTTCAGCTAGAGGACCCTGCCTGTAGTATGGTTCAGTGTCAAACACTGGGTCTTCTTGCTCGCTCTCGATGATCATGTTGTGCAAGATGACACAGCAAGTCATGATATCCCACATTTGATCTTTCGACCAGGTCTGAGCGGGGTACCGAACAACAGCGAATCGAGATTGGAGCACACCAAATGCCCGCTCGACATCCTTCCTGCAAACCTCCTGAACCTTCGCAAACCAGACGTTCTTGCCTCCTGCCACAGGGTTTGAGATCGTCTTTACAAATGTTGACCATCTCGGATAGATGCCGTCAGCTAGATAGTACCCCTTGTTGTATTGGTGCCCATTGATCTCGAAGTTCACCGGAGGAGAATGACCCTCAACGAGCTTGGCAAAAACAGGAGAGCACTGCAACACGTTGATGTCATTGTGAGTTCCTGGCATACCAAAGAAGGAGTGCAAAATCCAGAGGTCTTGTGTGGCTACCGCCTCAAGCACCACACTACAACCGCCTTTGGCGCCTTTGTACATCCCCTGCCAACCAAATGGGCAGTTCTTCCATTGCCAATGCATGCAGTCGATGCTTCCAAGCATCCCAGGAAATCCTCTTGCCGCATTCTGGGCTAGGATCCGAGCAGTGTCTTCCGCATTGGGTGTTCTCAAGTATTGTGGCCCAAACACTGCCACCACTGCCCGACAGAACTTATAGAAACACTCTATGCTGGTGGACTCGGCCATGCGCCCATAGTCGTCGAGTGAATCACTGGGAGCTCCATATGCAAGCATCCTCATCGCTGTCATGCACTTCTTGATGGAGGTGAATCCAAGAGCGCCAGTGCAATCCATCTTGCACTTGAAGTAGTTGTCGAACTCCTGGATGGAATTCACAATCCTGAGGAAGAGCTTTCGGCTCCTCCGATAACGGCGCCGAAATGTTCTCTCGCCATGAAGTGGAGCATCGGCGAAGTAGTCGGGGTAGAGCATGCAGTAGCCTTGCAGAGGATGCTGGTTCTTTGCTTTACCCGCCCCGGCGCCGAGCCACCTCGACGCGGCTTTTCATTGATCGCCAGCAGCTGGGCGAGGGCGGCGAGCACCATCAGATGCTCTTCTTCCTGGACGTCGGCCGCGGCTTCCTCCTCCAGCAGCGCGGCGAGCTCTTCCTCCT
>NC_057795.1:56506817-56534424 GCF_018294505.1 Triticum aestivum
GGCGAGGCGAGTCGGGGGAAGAAAACCTTGACTTTTCCCATCTCGGTGTGGGCCAGGCGTGCTTTTCCCTAGCACCGGAGCCCCCAACAGCTCCCGAGCGCGCCGGGTTCGGCATGTGACCGCCGGGCGGAAAAAAGGTCCGAACCGGCGATTTTCGGCGTCCTAGGGGTGCGACTGGGCTGTTTTTTCGGCGCCGGCGCCGAAAAAGTGGCCTGGGGGGGCCTGGGGGGCACGGCTGGAGATGCCCTTACACTTAGCAGTAGCGTGTGTTTAAGAAACAAGCGCTGCTGCTAACATATACCAGTAGCGCTCCTTCAAGCCAGCGCTACTACTAAGTACTAGTAGCGTTGGGTCACAAATAAACGCTACTGGTAAACTTCTATCTATAAGGGTTTTCCTAGTAGTGTATATCGTTGATATAATTGCAACTCTCATTGTTGGTTAGGAACTGTCGTTCGATTTCATTCCAACAACTGTTGTGCTTTATTCAATTTTGTGTATTCGCCTTGCAACAGCATCTAAAACCAGCGCCGTACCGATCGCTTGCAATATGGAAAGCGCTGAGGTAGAACACATGGGCCCCCAAACATGCAAGGTGGGCCTGCGGCCCAAAGTTCAGAACCGTGAGCCTGTCTGAGTATTATATTCTCAGCTGAACCCCCATAATGCCCGTGCGTTGCACGTAACATCAAGATGCATTTGTTTGAGTATTTTATCTTGTGAGAGAAAAGGATGAACGAGGGAAGGCCTTATTTGCAAATGTGGAGAGGTGTGTGGGTACCTTTTTGCAAAATTACCATAGTTTCCTTCCTATCCGTCAGATATAAATCGGACGGCCTATATTGCAGGATGGCAAGCATGCCATCATCACCAACTCGTCTATACTTGTTAAAAACAACTCTATTTTTTATAATTACTAGATGACCCGTTGCGCCGATGGCGGAAGGGGCGAGAGCAAGGGAGGTACTGTTAGAGTGTGTATCAAAATATCCATGCATAGACTGAGTGTTATGTGTGATTGTCCTTATGTAATACAATTTGTGCTATGCTCCTGCCTATATAACACAAGAGTTTTGTACAGCACCAAAATTTCTCTTGTCTTGTGATCAACTCTGCTTAGAAAAACTTGTGAAGAAGAAAGGTCAGTGAACAAGCACTTCCTTGTTACATTCCAGGTGCTCAACTGATTGGCTGTAGTAAAAATAAAACTCTTAGAAGACCACAAAGATAAGCATATATGTGTGGCTGCTTAAATGGTATCTGGCATAGCATCAGTAAATTTATGTACCTGTTGGTAGGTCAAATGGCCAGCATTTGCTTTTCTACATAATATTATCTTTAGTGAGAGTGAATCGATAAGGAAATAGGTTTGCTTCTGACCGGCTGAGTAGCAAGTAGAGGTGAGCTAGTGTGCGCACTGATTTAGTCTCGGAAGAATAAAGCAAGTTAATGCAGGTGCATAGCGATGGTACTGAAAGGAAGTTTCTCAATGGGTAAAAGCAAACATACAACATAGATAAATTACATTGTCTTAGCACAGCATGATGAATTCAATACTTATACATGATGAGGGTACAGTTCGAAAAGGAGACAGATTTCTAAGGTGAAGCTAGACAGAGCTTCATATCTTATTTAACTAACACAGGAGACTAAACATGGAGACTGAATGTAAGAACCACACTGGTTCCCGCCTAACAGAAGCAAGCCATCATATTGAAGCTATACATATAGAGCTTCATATGGCGATCAGATAGAGCCCAGTAGGCTGAACATGATGCTCATGGAGATCGCATATAATGAGCGTAGTCGTCGTTCATGTCTGGATGGTGTATACTGGATCAGCCACGTCCTCATCAGAGTACATGCCTTCTTCCTCCAGGAACTGAGATGTTGTGGTTGTAGTGTTTTGCAGTGCAATTACTGCATCATGAATCTCCAGGAGAGCCTGTCTCAGATTAGAGACGGACATTGAGGTAGTTGGGTCCAAGGCAACACCAGTAAGACCATGGATTTTATTTGACGCAACTTGCACTTCATCCACATAGTTGCATGCCTCTTTATTTATCTGTTTGATTTTGTTGTTGCGTTGGTTGATCTCCTCTGATTTTTCTAGCAGCTTGTCTGATACTCTTGCACATGTCTTTTTATTTTTCTCTAGTTGGTAATAATTGTAATCAACAAGTACTTTGTTCTCTTTGTTTTCCATGTATTCAATGGCCAGATCGGCTGCAAGATTCATTGATGTCTCCTCATCCTCACATACACGAGTTTTCAGTTTAGCCCAGCATGCTGAAGCATGGACACGTTCTTTCGTACGATGGAATTCAATTTCTGCTTTACATCCACCTTGCTGAAGCCAATGCACATGGTAGATTGGTTTAGGGAGCCCAAGCTTCTCAAGCATTGCTTCAGCCAAAGATGTGGTGGACAGTTCAACCAATTCCACGAGGATGGTTTCAGGTGATAGACCCAGAGGGCTGTTAGAAGGTATAAATGTAGCGTGCATCAAGAACAGTGGGCAGCCAAGCCTTTGACTGCATGTGCATACAGAACCGAAGAACTCTAGCAATCTCATGATGAAACAAAACTATAATAATGCAAAGACATTCACAAAGGTAAGTAACAGAATTCTAGGAAGAAGATGGGGTGCATATATGGAGAGAACAAAAAAAATCGATGGCCTAGGTAAATCACATGCATCAATGATATGGCCTGGTAGTATGGAATGTGACTACTGGACAAAGACCGAGCGGAGCGTTTCAAAACAAATAATAGCTGTTAAATTATCTATTCTACCGGTCTTATGCGGATATAATATTCATGGAGCGTGCATGAGCACACAAAGCACATCTTAAAAAAGATAGGGAGCGACCAAACATGTGTTTTGTGGACACGTAACGGGATCAAACGTGGACATTGAATAGACAAATATACATCTCACCACTTTTATGCAAATCTACAACATTCGTGAGAAGGGCGCCGGTCCAAAGGGAAAACGGGCCACACTTATCCTTTTAAGTAATTGTTTAAAAAGACATTAAAAAGAAACTAGGAATAAAAAACATGATGGTCATATAAAGAAGCAGGTGTTTTTTTCAGGATGTAGTGGGAGCCTTCCCGTTCCATGCTCATTTTATTGAGCAATACTGGTCTTGTTAAAAAGGATGCAGTTTGTTTTGTGTATTACTTTACAGGTCAAAAAAATGTGCATTATTTTTGTTTTCACATTAGATAAATTCAGAGCAGAATGTTAGTTTTCTCAAGATCTGGGCAAGTTATTTGAAAAGCAACTGAAGGCATGAAGACCAGAATAGAAAAAGCTGAGTGATATAAAATTTGGAAGAGTCATTCCGTAAAATGCATTCATTCCCTTTGTACCAGGGAGCCAGGCAAGATCAGGAGGGGTAAAAAAGGAAAGTGTGATGTTAGCAGGCCTTTTACAAAAACAAATCAAGTTTCCGTGCGCTAAACATTTAATTTAGTTGTCGATTCTTAACTTTGATTTACTAATGAGTTCCTATCGATATTTAAAGAAGGCCAAAAAGAACCTCGAACGATCTGCTGGAATAGTGAACCGACAGGCAGAGACATCATGCTTATCATGCAAGGTGAACCAGTAAAGAAGGACTTTTAGATTAGCAAGCCTATCAGAAAACACAAGACATAAGAAAGCACACACAGTATAACAAGAATGAAAAGACTTAGATTAAGCAGCATGGCCCAACGGCATTTACAGAAGGTAGAAATTGTCATAAGGAGGGAGATAAGGCAGAAAGGGCTGATGGCGATATTTACAATGCATAGTACTTGATTTGTTCGATGACCTAAATAGAGGAATTGTCATGACAGTGGCTCGACATAGTTATGCGAGTGTCAAAGCCTTGTCTTACAAAGTTGCACAAAATAAACCTGGTGCACGCCCAAAATTGTGCAGAGTTGACGATCTTCAGACCCGATGGCCAGACCGTTGCTGTGACGCAGCAGAGCTGAGAAGCTCTCTTTAGCAAGCAGAACATAGAAGACACCCTGAGAAAGAAGAGGAACCAAAGTTACCATCATATTGCGACATATCATCTGGCGCACCTGTAGAAAAAATGGAACTCAAGAAGCGCCGGTTACACCGTATGTACATATCTAGCCTAGTGCATGGAAGAACTACTGCTTCGCTTTCTTTGGAGCGCCAGCTGGCTTGACACAGTGTTTGTCCTGAATGTCCTTCATTACTAAAAAGAAGAATTATAGTGTAATAAAAAAACAAGGACATAAGCATTAGGCACATCATATAGAAGACAACATAAACAAGCAGAAGACCAGCTGAATCTTATTGCAGAGCAAGTTCAATCATATGGCTAATTAGTCTGCATGTATGAAGCAAATTATTTTGCATGCAGTAGCAAGGACTGTCTGTACATGGAACAAGAAAGAAATAAGAACACATATTACATCTTAAAGGTAGAAGGATGTTTTATTGAGCCTCTGATAAAAAAAAAGGGCAGCCCGGTGCATGTAGCTCCTGCTTGCGCAGGGTCGGGGAAGGGTCCGACCACTTTGGGTCTATAGTACGCAGCCTTTCCCTACATTTCTGTAAGAGGCTGTTTCCAGGACTTGAACCCGTGACCTCATGGGCAGCAGCTTTACCACTGCGCCAAGGCTCCCCTTCTTATTGAGCCTCTGATAAGTTTGAAAAAAGCAGTGATACAAAAGAAATTCTGGTCAAATGGCATTGCATGCATCAGCGAAGAAGAAAACATTACTGAGATCTATAGAGAAGGATGCTTTTGATTTTAAAGAAGGCATGGTAAAGGAAAAAACAACAGGCATGACACCACATCGCATGCTGAGGCAGCTGAATGTAACTGGCCATGAGTCTTTACCTCTTGACTTTAGTGTGGTCAGGAAGGTTGTTCTTTGGATCTTCAGTAGCTATAAGCTCAGTTTCTTGACCGACCTGTTTAATTTGGTGCCATCAAATATTACTGCATATGAAGCATGGTTTGTGCAGAAGAGAAAAGGTATTCAGGTATAAAACAAAGGCACGAACATTTGGCACAAATGTAGCTTCAACAACATTTCCAGCAGGAGCACCTTGTTCAGCCTGGCTAGCCACCTTGGCAGCTGAGGCAGAGAGTTCAGTGTCCTCAGGCTTTGAGGGCTCAGTAAAAAGTTTGCGGTGAGCACTTTTTGGGCATGGTGATTTGCTGTTTTAAAAGGGACAAAAATCAGTTCTAAGCAAAGAAAAAGAATTTTCAGAATGCACGACAGGACAATGGCTGAAAGGGAATTTTAGGCATAATAGCCTGCCCTTTTCCTTTGAATGAAGATATAGGAGTGTTCATCTGCCAAACAAACAGTCCAGGAATTAAACGACTGAAAGAGAATTTCAAAGCGGGAATCAGCAGCAGATATACCTCATCAAGAGGCGGCACGACAAGTGTAGCTAATCCCATAAAGAAAGAGGCAAGAATGGGCACCGCCGTGCCTGAGCTGTCAGCAGGAATCTGGCCATACATGAGGGTGCCCTACACATTTACATTGCAAATTAGGGCCAGGTGCAATCATTAGTACCATGAGCACAGGTGTTAGAATGTAAAACAAACCTCTTGGTCAAGCACCACAATGCCAGTATGCACAAGCTGACCATCGTCGGTCCCTCCTCGGTACTGCCACACGCGAGACACGAGAACCTTTGTATTCTAGTACAGCTCTTTTATTGCTTGTTCCCAGTGAGCAATAAAAGATCTTATTTCAAATATTATAGGTAGAATGGAAACATCACAAAGCAAATGCAAATATGACATGGTTAACTAAATTTGCTGTTTCACTATTCTCGTTGGACAAAATGGAGTTGGACATATTTCCCTATGTACAGAGCTTAATAATGTGTGCATCACAATTAGTTTTTCACCTCGCAAATATATGACTATATGAGAATACACACCTTGGAAAATATTTCCAAAAATAAGAACTGCTAGCAAAAGGCTATCTGTTTTTGCTTAAGAAATAGTTTCCTAAGATTCTGCGGTATTGCCTAGGTAAACAGACACCGCATAAGCACTTCCCAATTGCAAGGGGTAAGCACAGTCAGAGTGTGAAGCCCAACCAAAAGGATTTAACATGGTAACTACAGTTTCACCAAAATATCTTCATGAAGAACACGTTTAATTTCAAATATCCACAAGAATCTATCGGAGGCAAGCCATGTATGGTGTGACAGTAAGGAACATCTGCAACTCAATTAGTTCTTGAA
Source organism: Triticum aestivum (assembly GCF_018294505.1). NCBI lineage: Eukaryota > Viridiplantae > Streptophyta > Magnoliopsida > Poales > Poaceae > Triticum > Triticum aestivum. The sequence goes on from NC_057795.1 coordinate 56,513,065, forward strand.
ATAAAATTAGGCAGCAGTTCTGAAGAACATACTGCCAGTAGGGAAGTTCATTCAAAAAATTCAGCCACCTCAGGAGTATAAAGGTAACAGATGGCGACAATCCAAAAGGCCATGTAACACAAGAAAGGGGTCTACTCCAGGACGCGGAGGAATTGATCACGAGCACACAGGCGCTCGGTATCTGTCCCGCCGAATATGTCGTTGTGATTCGTTTTGTGAGGCAGACGTGACCGGTGATGGGCCCAAGAGACAACGTGGAATGTGATAGGAAAAGGAGAAATTCTCCTGGAGGGTGGACCTGATCTGCGCGGCTAGTCGAGGCCGTCGCGACTGGACTTCAGAGCCGTGGCTCAAGACGTCTTTTTTTTTGAGGGAACGGCTCAAGACGTCAACGTATTTCTGATCCGTGGGATCAATCCTAGTAACGACGTCATTGCGGTGTAGTAAATGCAAAAATGGGTAGGTGGGGCAAGTTGTGTCCTACCTCCCCTGGTCGTTGGTCTGCTGAGCGGCTCGGCGGCGGTGGCTCCATCCCTTAGGGTTCCGGTGTCCCGGCTCCGGCGGCCATGTAGTTTCTGATGCAGCCCGTCAACAGGTGATAATCTTGCCACCCACGCCCCCGTGTCAGCTTAGTTGGCCCGTAGTTTGATTTGGTTTCTAGTTCGCCCCAGGATCTAACTTTCGCTGCCGTCGGTGTGTTTCTCCAGTAGAACGCTGATAGAAGAAGTGAATGACAGCGACATACCGATGCAGCCTCTTCGCTATCCCGTTCTGTCGATGCTGGCCAAGTGCTTCGAGTGCGGATGCACTAATCTGCTCGGCGAGGGCTGTAGCAACAGGCGAGGATGCAGACCAGCCACAAGCATCTGAACACTCAATAGAGCAGGTTGATCCACCGGCTACAGGGTGGACACGAAGGTATGATTGCCTACCACTCACTCTACGAATTAGCTAAAGATTTTAGATTACTACAACCGTTGATACTTGATTCAGCACCCGGATGCTGGTTGTTCCTGTATGGAGTGAATGATTGGGCATGGTTGCCTTCAGTAAACCATTTGTGTATACTAGTTCAGAGAAGTTGGACAAATAAGGTAGATAGAGTTTTATGTAATCAAGCAACCCCATTATATAAAATGAAAGTGTGGAATGATTAACTGATGCGCAAGATATGTTATGGGGAAATACATTTGTAAGATGTGTGAAAAAAAGATGCTGGCATTCTGTTAGAGTAGACTGCCCTTTGTTTTAGAATTTTCTGAATGTAAATGTAATGCACAATTGTGTGGATGCATAAATTCAGGGTCAGGATTGGTGCTGCTGCTCCAGGGCGTGCCCCCAACCCGGATAGGATGACAGCGCTATAGCAGCCGGTCCGCGTGTTTGCGGAGGCACCCGGTGAGAATGTCATTGTGCCAAAGATAGGGATCAGCTTCGACACACTTGGCGAGGCATATGATTTTTACAGTTTGTATTCCTGGCAGAAAGGATTCGGCATTAGATATGGGAAGAGCGGACTAAATGTCAACAGGATGACATGCATGCAGGAGATAATCTACGGTTGTGCGGTATGATTTCCTTTGCTCAGGGGGGTTGGGGGTTGGGGGCTTGATGCTCAATGATTCTCCATTATTGTGTGCAGTGTTTCAAGATCTAGGTGCTAAGGATCAACAATTCAGGTACAGAGTAGAGGACGACAAAGAGGGGAGGATTAGTACTCTGATGTGGGCTAATGGAAACAGCAGACTGCAGTACACTTTCTTCGGAGACGTAGTGACATTTGATAAAACGTACATGACCAACCTGTATCACATGCCATTCGGGCTTTTTATTGGAGTTAACAACCACTTCCAGAGCATTATACTTGCCCGCGTATTGGTGAGGGATGAGAAGGTCGAAACATTCGAATGTTTTTTTTTAGAATTTGTCAGAATGATGGGTGGCAATGCACTGCAAACTATTCTCACAGGTAAAAACTATATTATTAGTACTAGTTGACGAGTTTGATAAAGATTGGCTAACAGATATATGACACCTCTGTCTTGCAGACCAGAACCGTGCCATTGAGGTTGCTATAAAGAATGTGATGCCGAGGACAGCACACCGGTGGTGCAAGTGGCACATACCGAAGAAGGCCAAGGAGTCGTTGGGTCGATTGTACTCAATGAAGAGTGATTTCCAAGCAGAATTTCACAAGGTTATTAATCACATGTTGACGATGACGAGTTTGAAGAAGCCTGGAAGTTCCTAATCGATAAATATAACCTGAAGTTACACGAGTACATGACACAGCTGTATGAGATGCGGCACAAATGGGCAAAGCCTTACTTCAGAGGTGTGTTCTGTGCTAAAATGACTAGTACTCAGCGGAGTGAAAGCGCAAACAATATGTTGAAGAACTATATACCACCGGGATGCCCAATGCATTTGTTTGTGAGGAAATACATGGTCTTGCAGTTTGACAGGGAAGCGGAGGAAAATTATGAGGAGAAACGGACAAGAAATGTATGATGTTGTTACATCTAGAATACATTTTGACAGTTCATTTAGCTGGTTCGTTCTTCTTGACAGGTCTGACATACATTTGTTTTTGCAGGGGACGCCACTGTTTCGAGCAAACATGGTTACAGAAAGGCATGCTGGCAAGAAATACACTAGAGCGATGTTCGAGCAATTTGGGCATATAATACACGAATGTGGTGCTTACCAGGTGGAAGATAATGAGAAAGGGAAAACATATGTTGCAATACATACCGATGCAGCTCGGAGAGAGAAGTGGTGCAGAATATCATATAAGGTGACCGTGCTGGACGGTGGAGAGGAATTTGACTGTGAATGCGGCCAATTCACTCACATGGGCTGCTATGCAGCCATGTCCTGAAGGTAATCACATTTGCCCCATTGAATCAGCACTAGAAATAATAGATTAAAGTAGAGTAGATTTTGTTTTCCAATCATTTAGAAAGAGAACGATTTTTTATTATGTAGGTTCTAGACATCATCCATATAACAGAAATACCAAAGAAACACATAGTGAAAAGGTGGACAAGAGACGCCCGTGACATCGTGCCTCCACATCTTAGCCAATACCAGAAGGATAATGCTAGCAACAACAACCCATTCAGTTACATGCATTTCAACATGTACATGCAAGTGATCGAGCTTGTACGAATGGGGGATTCAAGTGTACAAGCATATGAATGCCTGGTTGCCTTGTTCAAGCATTGTGCTGAAGAAATGAAGCCATACACAGATATTAGAGATGGTGTGGGCCTGGAGGACCGAATGGCTGGAAATGATGTTGTTGTAAACCAAGATCGCCCTCCCCCCTCCTCTGGCGCCCCCGCGGGCGGCAGGGGAGGAACCCTAGCCACCGACGCCTCTCCTCTCTCCCTCCCCTCTCCCCCCTCCCGCTGCCGCCAAAGGGCGCGCCCGGGCGAAGCCCGGCCGGCGGCGGCGGCGGCGGGGACTCTCACCCCCTTGTGCAGCTGGGGCTGGCGCGGGCCGGCGCGGTCGGACCAGGGCGTTGCGGAGAGCGGGACGCGGCGGCTCTGCGGGTGGCGCGGGGTTCTCCGGCGGGCGTGGTGGGCTGCGATGAGGCAGGCCGTGCCCGGGGTCTGGATGCAGCGCCTCGGCCGGATCTGGCCCTGTGGCGGCGAGGGCCGCGGGCGACGCTGTGGGCGGGCGGCCACCTCTGCCGGGTCCTTCCTGCCCGGTGGAGGTGGGAGATGGTGGTGCGTGCTGGTGGTCGCGGACGGCGGCTGCAACTTTGGCCGCGGCTCGGCCAGATCTGACTTCTCAGCGATGCGGGCCTCGGAAGGCTTGGGCTGCGGGCGGCCGCCTGGACCGGGGCCATGTTGGCTGGTTGGGGTGGCGGCGCAGTAGCGGCGGTTTGGCCCCCCTCTCCTGATGCTTGGGGTGCTTAGAGCTGTGATCGGAGGCGCGGCCGGAGGGTGGAGCATGGTGGCTCAACGCTTCTCGCCTTTGGTTGGCCACGGTGGTTGGGGCGCTCCGGTGGTTGGCAGGGGTGCCTCCGGGTTTTTGCTGTTGCCAGGGGTGGCGACGGTGGCCCGACCCCGGTTCGAGAAATGGCGAGGTGGCTGCGGCATGCCCGGCAGCCGCCGGTGGCTTTCCCCTGTCCTGTTTCTGCCGGCTGGGTCCCATTCTCGCCCAAAGGGCTCGCCTTTCTGACAGCAGCGTCTGGTGATCCGTGTGGAAGGAGGTGGGGTGGTCTTGGATGCCAGGGCGGCGGCTCTGGTGGTGGAAGCCCGGTGCTCGCGGGCGGAGGCCGTGGCTCAGGTGCTGCCCGGTGGCCATGGCCGTGTGGGCGGCGTGGTGGCCTGGGGGATGACGATCGGTGGTGGTGGTGCGGCTTCCGTACCTTTGCCAGGGGCAGTGAGCGTGGACCGGGGTGAAAACCTTCTCTGTCTTTGGGCAGTCCGGTGGCGGCGAGTTCGTCCCCTTCTTGAAGGCGCCGTCACGGTCCTCATTGCCCTCGTGTTGCTCCAGGGGAAACCCTGACCCTCGGTTCGGGCGGTGGCGGCACTCTAGGTCGTAACCTTCCTGAAGGCGCCGCCTTGGAGCTCACGGTTCATCTTCTGCAGCTACATCTCTTCGCAGTGGCATGTTCACGGTTGAGGATCTCGGTAGCTCTTGTAGTGGCTAGGTGTGGTGTTGCTGCGTCTAGCGCCTATGTATCTAGTCTTGGGTGTGTGCGTGAGTTGTGGTGACGTGTGTTTGTATCAGATTGTGGCTGGTTGGTGCTTTATATATAAAGCAGGGCGAAAGCCTTTTTCGGTAAACCAAGATCAGACTGAAGGTGAGCAAATGGGAGTTGATGTTAGGAGGACTAGAGCGACGGTCAATGATGATACCGACTCAGGAAATGAATCAGGTAATATGCTGGCGGGGTTATTGCCTCTTGCCAAGAGGAAGGAAATGGGTAGGCCTACAACAAGCCGAGAGAAAGCACCATACGAAGGTCTCAGTAAGAGAACAAGATTTTGTATGATATGTAGACCGGAGGGGCATAAGCGAACAACCTATCCAGATAGGGGGGGACGTGCCAAAACAGCCACAGAGGTCTGGCAGATGCAAGAATTGTGGTGTTGAAGGGCATCGTAGGAATAACTGCCATAAAGCGGCGGAGCTCCGGCTGAAGAACTGACCGTATGAGTCATCGTGTAATGTTGAGCTATATGGATTACTGTGTTCTTATGTACCCAGAATTGTGTTATTGAACTTGTCTGAAGAATAACTGCGGCTTGCTATGCCTCTGTGTATGTGTATCGTGGCTGAAAAACCGACCGACCGACCGAGCTGAAAAACCGACCGAGTCGTCGTGTAATGTTGAGCTATTGGATTATTGTGTTCTTATGTACCCAGATCGAGCAATCCAGGAGTAGACCTGCCCGTCGCAATGTGTACAAGGTATCAGCGACAAGATCTCATCCTGGCCTGCCGATGACGATGATGCGTACATAGTTGAGGAGGAGCTGGTAATGGCAACGGCTCGGCTACGACTGCATACAACCAGAGATCTGAGTGAGGAATCCACCATTGGGCTGGAGCTGAGCTGATTAAGTAGATGAGAACCGTGCCGCGGAAGACTGCTGGATCGCTCCAACGGAGGATGCATTAAATGAAAGCAGGTGCAGAATCTTGTTCGGGACGGCTCATGGTGGCCAAATTCCTGATCCGCGAACCCGAATTTCTGTTCCGTGGCTGGCCTGGGTAACGGCGTATCCATGAATGGATCAGATAAGTGGGCCATGGGCCATTATAAAACTTCTGCACTGTGAATTCCAGGTGGAAATAGCCACCCACCCGCGCCCACCACAAGATATGCATGTGGTACAGATAACGAGACCACTGCAGCTCGTGAGCACATTAGCACTTTCGTCTACTCCACGCATATATACTAATTTGGCAAACAAAGAAAAACCGTGAGATCTATTAAGAAACAAAAAGCCTAATGTATTAATTTGGCAAACAAAGAAATTGGTCTACCGCACGCACATATACTAATGTATTGATTTTGTTCCTGGCCTTTGCGACATCAATTTTTTTCCTCAAAAAGACTGTCCAGCTCCATTCTTGGAACTATGGCTCAAACCACTATTTTCTGGAAAAAGAATACCGGCTTAGGCTTTGAAAAAACAGTATAACGACACAACAAAATATTAATATTTACCATCAAACACGTCGGACTGAATTTGCTGTTGGGGGGTCTCCAACTCGTAGAAACTCATTATCCTGCAGGGAAAAAGACGTCATCAATTGTTTCAGCAAGTACAAAAACAAGCAAAGATGTCGTTGCGCCGCCGCAGCTTGCACGTCGTACATGACAGTGAGAGAGGATGGAGGCGAGGACGCCGGGACGGACCTTGAGAGTGGACGAATGACGGCGCGAGGGCCGGACAGATCCGTCTGTCTCTGCGGTCCATGCTTCTCCAGCCGGGGATGACAGCGAAGGCGCCATGGACCACCGCTGCGGCTCAAGCTCCTCCCGGGTCGCTGCTGCACGCGTGGAGATGGAGGCGGGGGAGGAGGCGGACTTGCGCCAATGCGAGATGAGCAGGGGATAGGAGGAGCCGTTCCTATGGACAGCATTAGCAAATACATGAACATCTGCATCAGCTTTAGCATGCCATTAAATTAAACAAAGGTTCCAAATTCACTTCCAAACCAATGTAGCGCTGCAGATTTACATACAAAATCTAAACCATTTATCCATCATCCAAGTTAGGAGCTGGTAACAACAATATAACCAACAAATTAATCACACAAATTAGAAGGGTAAACTAATAAAAGTTAGAGATATGCAGACATGGAAGAAAAAGAAAACAAATGAAAGAGGATCTTACCAGGAGTTTAAGTCCTTGATTTGGCTGTGTAGATGCCAATGTAGAGAGGGGCATTGCCTGCTCTACTTCCTGCTCCAACCCACTTCTTGTGACGCCCACGCCTTATCCTCCTAGCGTCATGTTCCCACCTCCACCTTCCATCTCTTCTTCTCAAAGCAGGCAGGCGAGCTACTCCTGAAATATCGGGGGATGCAGTGATGCAGCAACACAAGGAGGAGGGATTTCTCCTGCCGCCCTTGCCATTTTCGCCTCCCAACAGCTGAGTGGAGGTGGTCGCTGGGCGAGGGCTCGTCCATGGGAGAAAAGAAGAGGCGTCGACAGCGTGGATCCGTCCTGATTCGTCCCCTTCTGTTCGTCAAGAAGAGAGTACATAAGAAAGAAAAGGAGAGAAATCTAGAAGAAGGGACTGGAGAAGAGAGAATACCATGGAGACGATGCCGGCACACCCACGTCGGCAGGGTCCCCGTGCGTGTCGTTGACGGAGCCGTGTGGATCTGGGCCGGCCGGATCCAGTGGATAGCTCTCCGCATGCTCGCGCTAGAGCTCGCCCTTGCCCACTGTCGTGTGGTGCAGCTGCGACCCCGGCTCCTCCTGTTGAGCATGGAGGCAGAGGAAGAGGCAACGCAGCAGCAAAGGAGATGAGACGGCCGAGCTGAAGGGGGGAATCAGGGGGAGAGGAGGGGAGCCGGCGGCAGCAAGATGGGACGAGGAGATGCGGGAGGAGGAGGTGGTGGAGGCGGAGGAGACGAGGCGGCCGAGAGGGAGGGGAAGCGGAGGCGGCGGCGACACGGAGAAGGGGAGCGGGATGAGGGAGAGAAGGGAGATATTTTCACGGGAGAGAGAATGCCTGCCCAATCCCGATCGCTGCAGTCCACCCCAATCACGAGCTCCCACCCCACGTTACGCCCCGCCACCCACGTTCACCAATGCAGCCCCCCTTTGGATGATTGGCACGCACACGCGCGACACGCGTTGAAACGGTTGCCCCACACACAAGGGTGGCCCAGCTGTCATATGCTCTAGACCGAGTGGCGAACGTACAGAAAAATGAATGCTTAGATGTTTGACAGCAGGGTAAAAACCAGCAAGCAGGTACAACGCGGGGTAAAACGATCGGACCAGATTCAAAACAGAGCTCAATGGCCTTAGATGGGCGGGTAGCATAGCGGGATTTATATGTTTAATATATGTTATATATATTCCCCTTAATTTTTCTTATGTATAAAGTTGTGATATAAAATATTTGTATATTTCTTTACAAAGTGAGTATCTCTCTCTCAAAAATATATTTATGTGTAACTAGTTACTCTTGTCTTTCTGCTTCCTTTCGCTGATATGTAGGGTAACCGGAAACAGGCTCCTCATGCCATATGCACAAATTACAGTGCACAACTGCACGGTAGACACACCCCGGTCGTAGCGCCGCAGTAATGCCCAATGAGCCGTAAAATCACAACCCCCCCCCCCTTTCCAGCTGTAGCAGTAAGCTGGACAGACGAAGCGGCAATATTTCACTGGGCCTGAATCCCCTTCTCCCTCGTCTGCTTGTTCAGAGAAAACCCCCTCTCGGCGATTGCATAGGGTTTTCTCATGGAGAACCAGGTACAAATTCTTCATCCATCCCCGATAAATCCAAGTCCCTTGGTCGTATGTAATCCTAGGATGGCAACCGCCGCCGTTGATGCATTTTCCTTCCTACTGAATCTAGTGTGTTTCATTTGCAGTGCCCAAAGTGCGAGGACCCTATAGGTTTATGCGCCCTCGGCGAGACGCCACACTTATTCCTTCTCATCCTAACACAGATTTTAAAACGCGCACAGTATGTTTCTAGAATCCTCTTTTCTATCCGGAAGGGTGGATTTTTTTGAACATGCTGTCGACTAATTTGGAAATTTGTATTGCTATATTTGGATAAAAGGTACTACTAGTACGATGGTCAGCACTGGCGTGAAGGAGAAGTTATTTCTAGATTTGGATAGGGAATACATTGTGTTCTCGTATTATTTTTCCTGCAGTGCATTATTTATCCGCCAGAACACATGTACTCAAGATGCTCGGCCTTGCCATAACTGAATACACTAGTTTAATGGTCACAGTGAAGAAAATCCATGGATATAAGTTCCGAGTTGGGTTCATGAACCAAGAAGATCGCTGCTTTTTTATGACCGGACTTGGATAAACTTTCTCAAGTGTTACGGACTTAAAGTTGGCACACGAATGTTGATGAAAATAGCAGAACCTGGTCTCATCTTCACTGCGATCTTCCACCCCGACGTTGTTCCAATTGTTCATCCATGTTAGTTTTGTATCTGGTTATTGCCTGTTGCCTCGATTACTTCTTAGTCCACCTATTCTGTGTAACTAATCACAATTTAACTTTAGAAGTAGCAACAAATCTCTCACGAAGATGCTACTTCTAACTAATATTTTCTTATAATTGATGGCACGTGTAGGTTTTTTCAGAGTTAAGCAGGTTGCTCGTTTGTTATTCTGTAGTAACTCGGCTGTTACTGATGGCACTGAAGTTGACTGGGACGACATCCATAAGTTCCTATACTTTATTGATCGTCTTGATCCCTTATGGGGCGTTTCAATGGTGGAAGGCCACGTGGATATGTGTGCCACTGCTGCACTCGTTGAACAGGTCCAACTGTGTCGAGAAACTTATGGTACGAGTTGTTTTCTGTTATATATGTTGTTCATAAACTATTGCTTATACATAGTTTTATAGTTGTGATCTTCTTGAAACAGAAACTGCCCAGTTCTATTGTTCCTATACAGATGCGTGACCATGGTCGGGTCAGACTTGCGCTTGGTCACAACATTATGTTTATGTCGACCTACTCCATTCCCCTTGGAGGTGAAAAGATACTTATTCATGGGTGGTCTCAAATAATGAAGGCTCGTCCATCTTGGAGAATAGGACAGAAGAATATGTTCATGCGTTTCCATGGCTCTAAAGCAAATATCCTGTTTATTGACCACATTGCGAGATGAAGCCGCTTACAGAAGGTTGTGGATGCGCGGGGGTGACGCCTGGGCCTTGTCCTGGGGCTTGGCGGCCTCACCCTTGTTTAACTGTAGGCAAAGTAGCACTGTTCAAGGCGTGCTTTGTACGGTTGAACCTGTATAAGTACTCATACTGCTTTCAGCTTTGGTTGTTAAGTGCCCCTACTGGTTTTAGTTAAGGTTGTTAAGTACCCCTGTTGCTTTTACAGTCTGTTGTGTTTCTTCAGTCATGTCTTCCTCCAGCCGCCAAAATCAAACCAGCGCCAGCGGGGCCGCCTGCTTCCGCCTCCCACGGCTGGCTGCGCCTCAGCGCATGCATCGCCGCCCCACCATCTCCTGAATCATTAACGCCGACGTCCTCCGTGCGCTTTGGTGCACTCACCGTGGCGCCGCCCTCTCGCGTTGTCAACATGGTCAACAAACAACAGGAATCGGCAGAAGTATGTGGAGAGGATGATAGTAGGGGCCCACCATGTCAGCGTATGGAAAAATAAAATGCTTCCTCCTAGTGTTTTCCTGACATCTGGGAACCACGACATTGTGAGTGTACATAGTCAATAGACAAGAGAACAGCACAAGATCGGCTGACATCTGGGACGTAGCTGCTCAAGTAGTATTTTTTTGGTTATTGTTGAGATGGAGCAGGGATTGAACTGGGTTGTGGCCCGTCTAGCCTAGGCTTATATTTTATGTTCACCATGTGACCAGCCCAGCTATTTTTTTCTTTGTGAAAATGAGCCCAGTTTATTTTTTCTGAAGAATACCCAATCAAAGCCTACTTATTTTTCTACACCCTGATGGGCTGCAACTCTTTCAAGACGCTTGCAAATCTTGAAAGTAATATGAAATGGGTTGTAAATACAAAAACAGATGACAAATTGGCAATTACTTTAAAATTTCGGATTTTTTTCACATTTTCATATTCCTATTTCACTGGGCATTAACCTAATTTAAATATATCTTCAAAGTACTTTAAATCTGGCCCGACATTTCGGTATTAAAAATAGTTTGGAACCCATAGAAATAGGTGAAATTGGCCCTGGCCAACCAAAAAAATGACTGCAATAAATTGCATAATAAGTTGCAATGAGCTATATATAAATTATTAAAAAAAGAGGGAGTTGTCTGACTTGTGGGCCTGTTAAGTTGACGCGTATGCAAGATTTTTTTAGTTATTATATACGTCAACAAACAATTCTAGCAGATGTAACCGTTGGATGTCAATCCAACGGCCGTCGTGTTTCTTCAATCTCTGATATTCTTGCGCCAGCCGCCAAAGCAGCGCCAGCGGGACCGCCTGCTCCCGCCTCCCATGGTCGGATGTGCTGCCGCGCAGGCCTCTGCGCCCCGTACTACTCCCACCGCTGGCCAGGGCATCCCTCTACTCACCCACACCCCCTGTTATTCTGCGGCGAAGGTAGCCTCACACCGCAGCCAAACAAGTGAACCCTCGTACTCCTCTCCGCGCGGGCTTCCACTGCTGCGTCTTCCCCGGCTCCGCATCGTCCCCTTCCTAGGCCTCGCCGTCGTCCACCGCCGTGGTGCTCACGGCACAGCATGGTCAATGTGGTCAACGACGGACTTTCATCGGAAGAGTACTGTACGTAGAGAGGCTGACAGTTGGGTCCATGGCAGCTGCAAGGAAGTGCCTCCTTATTACGTGCAAAATAATTATTCCTCCACCTGACAGCAGGGACCCACCAGACGGGCACTAGTATTTCATGAAAAAAATGTTTCCCCTGACTGCTGGGACCCAACAGACGGGCCACCGTATTTCACCAAAAAACGTTCGCCCCGCTGTCAGCTCGGACCCACCGGAAGTGCCTCCTTATTACGCACAAAAATGGATACCCCCTGCTAGCTGGGACCCACCTTGGTGGGAGGCTGACTTGTGGGCCTACTAAGTTGACTGGGACGGAGGCCTTTGTCAACTTTAGTCAATATGAATGATTCTAGCTCCAGTGACCGTACGATGTCCATCCAACGGCTGTAGTGTTTATTCAACCTCTGGTCTTCTTGCTCTAGCCGCCCAAAGCAGCGCCGGTCATGCAGCATACTCCTGCCTCCCATGGCCGGTTGTGATGCCGCGGAGGCCTCACCGCCCCCTACTACTCCCACCATTGGCCAGGCCATCCCTCTACTCACCCACACCCCCTGTTATTCTGCGGCGAGGGCGGCCTCACAACGCAGCCGAACCAGTGAACCCTCATACTCCTCTACGCGTGGGCATCCATTGTCGCATCTTCCCCGGCTCCGCGTTGTCCCCTTCCTATGCCTCGCCGTTGTCCACCGCCCTGGTGCTCTCGGCGTGGCGTGGTCAACATAATCAAGGAACGACTTCCATCGGACGTGGACTGTACATGGAGAGGCTGACAGCTGGGTCCACGGCCGCAGCAAGGAAGTGCCTCCTTATTACGCGGAAAATAATGATTCCTCCACTTGACAGCAGGGACCCACCGGACAGGTCACCGTATTTCGCGAAAAAACGTTTCCCCCCTGACTGCTGGGACCCACCAGCTATATCTTCGCACGCAAGGAAGTGCGTCCGGGCAAAAAAAAACGATTCGCCCCCCTGACTGCTGGGGACCACCAGCTACGTCTTCGCACGCAAGGAAGTGCCTGACAGTCGGGACCCACCTGGTCGAAGAGTATGTAGCATTGTCATTCAGGTCGAGAACGTGTATGTACATACTTGTGGATGTCATACTGGTGGATGTAGAGGCGCGCACGTGTCGTAGTAGAGGCACGCACGTAGCATGTACACGTACGTATAATGGCCAGTGTGCAAGAAACAAAATACGGCCACGTACCTACATACGGGCGGGGTCTCGAACGCCTACTCGCGCATACGTATGGCCAGGGCTCCTGTACATGGCTGGGTCGGAACGGAGAAACAACGTCGTCATCGTGTTCATGGGGAGCCAACCGGCTGGGTTGGAACGAAATGCGTCGTCGTGTTCATCGGGAGGGCTTGGATGGAACAGGCGATGGAAACGAGGCCTGGCGTACCGCAGAACGGAGGAAACTGCATTGTGTTCAGCCGGCCACGTTCGAAACGGGATCCTGTTCATCGGGAGGGGTCTGGCGTACCGCAAAACGGAGGAAACAGACCTTCTACGGTTAAAACCGGGTCCTGTTGATCGGGAGGGGTGTGGCGTACCACAAAACGAACGAAACGGATTTGTGTTGGAGCGCTACGGTCGAAACGGGGGTCCTGTTCATCGGGAGGGGTGTGTTGTACCGCAAAACGGGACTCCACGGGATACTGTTCATCTCCACCGTCGACCTCCTCCAGCCTCCACGGGCTACTGTTCATCCACCGTCGACCTCCTCCAGCCTCCACGGGCTACTGTTCATCCAGCCTCCACCGCGCGCTACTCCACCGGCTACTGTTCAACCACCCCTCCACGAGATACTGTTCATCCACCCCTCCACCTTGTACTGTTCATCCAGCCCTCCACAGGGTCGTCCTGTTCATCTAGCCCTCCACGGGGTCCTGTTCATCCAGCACCAACCGGCTCGATCAATCGGGGTCCTGTTCATCCAGAGGCAACACCACGGGGCCCTGTTCATCCACCCCCACCACTCACTGTTCATCCAAACCCCCTGCAACGCTCACTGTTAATCCAGAGGCAGCATTGATTGGCTTCAGTTAGCAGTAGTAGTGAAGGAATCACTCGATCAGGTTCAGTTAATAGTCATCAATCGATCGCTCGGGTTCAGTAACGCGTAGCCTGCAGTGCAATCGCTCGGGTTCAGTTAGAGCCCACTGCCTCGCTCAGGTTCAGTTAGAGCCAATGCCTCGCACACATGCGTGTACGTGTACGAGATAAACGAGCATCGCTCGGCCCCGACCTCCCACCGTAACCGGGAACTCCCTAAAATTTTCCTCGCCCTCGCTTCTACCACGGTTTTTTTCGTCATGGACGGCCCAAAGAATGTAATGCAGCTGCGTATCTGGCCTGCCCAGGACGAAAAGCCCATTTGATTTTTTGTCATAGAAGTAGGAGCCCACCACATCTATGATGATACCGAGTTTTGTCACAATTATCGCCATAGAAGTGTCATAAGTATGACAGAATTTTTTTTCGTTCGGCCCAAAATGTCACGGATGTGTCTTTTTTTTTGTAGTGGCGGCTGTCCGGCTGGCATGGTGGCAGCCAAGGGAGGGCAGCAAAGGAAAAAGCCAAAAAGGATGGAAAGGCAAGACAAGTTGGAATTGAGCGCAAGCATGGCATATGCGAAATAATATTTACATAAGCAAGGCTTTCAAAGCCGGAATTCAACAAAGTTTGAATACAACCCCAGTGGGTGGAACTGCGCAAATTTAACAAATATTGTTCAAAAGACTACTAGGCTGGAAAAATTAAAGATAAGTTGGCCGCCTAGGCCAAGGGCGCAGCAGGCGAGTCCGGCAGGATGGTGGAGTCGGCGGCGCCGGCTGGTGGAGTGGTCGGTGATGAAGCTATGTACCTAGGGTATGGTCATGGTCCTGTCCAAACTACCCTCTCCAAGGAGATCTCTAGAAGAAACCACCTTTCAATCAACACGGAAGTGTTCCACTCGACGGACTCGAAGACACTCGACCATGGATCCAACCACTCGACAGCCAGGAGATCTAAAGTCACTCTGCACACGATCGGCCGGTTATTAAGTAGCCTTTATAGCCATCATAGCACTTTATTTGTGGTGTTACCAGTAACGCCCGATCTTAATGTACCTTAAACCCTACATAACTGAGGGTTGGAGGGGTCTGGCGAACTCTATATAAGCCACCCCCCTCCTCAGTGTAAAGGGTTCGCACCCCTGTAACTCATACACATATAATCCAGTCGACCGCCTCCGGGCTCCGAGACGTAGGGCTGTTACTTCCTTCGAGAAGGGCCTGAACTCGTAAATCCCTTGCGTATACAACTACTCCATAGCTAGGATCTTGCCTCTCCATTCCTACCCCCCTACACTACTGTCAGACTTAGAACCACGACAGTTGGCGCCCACCGTGAGGCAGGTGTCATAGCGACTTATGGGAGAAGTTGTGATTTTTCCGATCTCCTTCATCATGGTTTCAGGCGGAGCTCTGGTTGAGGGCCGCGAGATCCGTCTCGGCGCACTCACGTTCATCGCCGACGACTCCGCTTGGCTTCAGGAGGCTCCGCTCGACATCGACGTGCTCCCTGTCCGCGGGGCGATGCACTTTCGCGCGTGCGTCCGTGGCGTCCTCCTGCGGCAACCATCGACCCAGTATCGGTCGGCTCCTGTGTCGTCTTCCCTCCCTGTTTCCCGCCGGCGCAAGCGCTCCGGTCGGTCGAGGCTTCAGCGGTGGGTGAGACACGCGGTGGCTCGCCAGTCGGCCACCCCCCAAGTCGCGGCAATCGAGCCCGAAGAATCTCTCTACGGCCTGTTTGACCTGTCGACTGGCTCCGCAGAGACTGCATCCGAGTGCGACAACAGTGATCCAGCGGCAGAGGTTCTGATGGTCGATGGACCACGTAGTCCTCCCGGTTTTCCCCGCACCGACGGAGGCGACGGCGGAGGCGATCCATCGCATGCCCATGAAGAGTATCTCCCCGAGCCCCTCACTTCGCTGCAGAGGGAAGAACTTCGCCTCCGGAACATGCATGCGCTGCACACTCCTATCGTTGGAGAAACCCCCGAGGCTCGTGCCTTAGAGGACGCGCGCTTGGCCAACTTGGCTAAGCGCACTCGACTAGAGAACCTCCAGCGAGCACTCGACGAGCGTGTGTAGCAACGGGTTCCAGAATCCAGTCGACGTCAACTCTTTCTACCATCGACTCAGGTATATCGAGCTCCAATTTAGAATTTAGAAGCTGCAGCCCATATAGAAGAGTCGATTCAGCCTTCCCAATTAGAGGCTGCCAGAGGCTTGTTATAGATCAAAGCATTACTCCAGGCAGAAGGAGATCAAAATTCAGCTGTATCGCAGTCGCGGAATAGGACTCATAGCAGATCCATCGCTACAAATATAGTCTAGTCGGCCCATAGCCCAAGATCGCCCCCGAGGCGTGAGGGGCGTGGAGACCGGCGTGATTAGTACCAGAACCGTGAGCAGTATGATCACCGACTCGATAGTGATGATCGACATCGAGTGCCCACCCCTCCCCCAAGGAGTGGATCATACGCGCCTCGACAGCAGGATGACAGACGCCATCACGGTGTTGGGCGAAGGATTCCAGTTGACCCCAGGGAACCAGGCTTTGATGCGAGATCCATTATCGTTCAAGGTTTGGTCGATAGGAACAGAGCTCACCGAGAAGGTCATGACAGAGATGTACCCACCAGCAGCAGAGTACACGTCCCAGGACCAGAGTGTTTCAGCAGGACCATCAGGGTCGTGGTGATTCCTCCCAACTTCAGGTTGGCGACTGGAGTCAGTAAGTTCATTATTGAGTTTAAGCCTGATACTTGGCTTGAAGACTACCAAGTGGCTGTTCAGATTGGCGGCGGCAACGATGAAGTAGCCATGAAACACCTGCCTCTTACATTGGAGGGCTCGGCCAGAGCATGGTTGAATCAGTTAGCACCCAGCAACATTTACACTTGGGAAGATCTGGCTCGAGTGTTTGTCAGAACATTTGAAGGAACTTGCAAGCGACCGACAGGGTTGACAGAGCTGCAATCTTATGTGCAAAAGTCGAATGAAACTTTGAGGGATTACATCCAGAGATGGATCACGTTGCATCACATGGTAGAGAATGTATCTGATCACCAGGCAGTCTATGCCTTCAAGGAAGGCGTTAAATACAGAGAGCTAAATCTAAAATTCGGTCAAACCGGAGACATGTCTCTGAGTCGGATGATGGAGATTGCCACCAAGTATGCCAATGGTGAAGAAGAGGATCAGCTCCGGAGTGGCAAGCACAAGTCAGTTGCCCACGAAACCGGAGGAGGGAACTCCAGTCGGAAGCAGAAGCAGAAAGCCGAGCCAGCTGCTCCTGGAGAAGCCTTGGCCGTGACTAGAGGAAAGTTTAAAGGGAAGCCCAAAGGGTCTTGGAACCCTAAGAAGGTGAAGGACAAGGAAGGGAATGACGTGTTGGATTTGCCGTGCCACATCCACACGAAGAAAGATGAGGAGGGTAAACTCATTTACCCGAAACATACCACTCGACGGTGTCGGCTCTTGATCTAGCAATTCCAGGGAAAACAACCCAAAGATAAGGAAAAGGAGTCAGACAAAGTTGAGGACAAAGAAGATAGTGATGATGGATATCCCCAGGTCAATTCCACCCTGATGATTTTTGCTGACGTTGAAAGCAAAAATCGATTGAAAGTTATCAACCGAGAAGTGAATATGGTTGCTCCGGCGACACCCAGTTATCTGAAATGGTCTGAGACTGCCATCACATTCGACCAGTCTGATCGCCCGACACACATAGCCACCCCTGGGAGGCAAGCTCTGGTGGTCGACCCAGTCATCGAAGGCACTCGACTGGCTAAAGTTTTGTTCGATGGTGGCAGTGGCCTGAATATACTATATGCAGAGACGTTGAAAGGGATGGGTATTCCGATGTCCAGACTCAGTACCAGCAACATGAGTTTCCATGGAGTCATTCCTGGAAAGAAGGTTGAGTCACTCGGCCAAATAGCTCTTGATGTGGTTTTCGGTGATTCCAAGAATTACCGCAAAGAAAAGTTGACGTTTGAAGTTATGTATTTCCAGAGTGCTTATCACACTATTTTGGGCAGGCCAGCTTATGCACGTTTCATGGCCCGACCATGTTATGTGTACCTCAAATTGAAGATGCCTGGTCCCAAAGGTGTGATCACTATTACTGGCAATCGGAAGAAGGCGGAAGAGTGCTTTCAGAAAGGCTCAAAGATCGCCGAAGCTCAGATGGCAATGGTAGAGCTGCAGCAATACCAGAAAACTGCAGACCCGAGTGATTTGTTGCGATCCAAGAAGCCCGCTATGGAATCAGCGTTTCAGTCATCTGGTGAGACAAAACCGATTCACATTCACCTGACCGACCCCAGTGCTGCTCCGACTCATATCTCTACAACACTCGACTCCAAATAGGAAGAAGCGCTCATCCAGTTCCTCCGTGAGAACTGGGACATCTTTGCATGGAAACCTTCTGACATGCCGGGTGTTCCCAGGGGGCTGGGTGAGCACCGTATTCGAGTCGACTCAAAAGTGAAACCTGTCAAAGAACATCTTCGACGGTCCGCCGTCTAGAAAAGAAAGGCCATGGGCGAGGAGGTCAACACAGCTTTCATCACTCCATTCGGGTGCTTCTGTTATGTCACCATGGCATTCGGCCTCAAGAATGCCGAAGCCACGTTCATGAGGATGATTCAGAAGTGTTTGCTCACTCAGATCAGTCGGAATGTGGAAGCATACATGGATGATATTGTGGTCAAGTCACGGAAAGGTTTCGACCTGCTCACTGACCTTGCTGAGACATTTGCCAACCTCATGAGGTACAATATCAAGCTTAATCCATCAAAGTGCACATTCGGAGTTCCTGGCGGAAAGTTACTCGGTTTTCTCGTTTCCAAACGAGGAATCGATGCCAATCCAGAAAAAGTTGGTACTATACTCCGAATGAAACGTCCTGTGCGTGTGCACGATGTCCATATGCTTACTGGTTGCTTGTCCGCTTTAAGTCGATTCATCTCTCGTCTCGGTGAAAAGGCATTGCCTCTTTACCGACTTATGAAGAAGTCAAACAAGTTCGAGTGGACTCCTGAAGCTAATGCAGCGTTTGCAGAGCTAAAAGCCTTGCTCTCCACCCAGCCGGTGCTTCCTGCCCCGATCAGCAAAGAGCCTTTGCTGCTTTACATTGCAGCCACAGGACAAGTCATTAGTACAGTACTTACGGTCGAGCGGGAAGAAGAAGGAAAAGCCTTTAAAGTTCAGCGCCCAGTATATTATATTTCTGAAGTTTTGACCCCATCAAAGAAAAGATACCCTCATTATCAGAAGCTTGTATGTGGGATTTATATGACCACGAAGAAGGTTGCTCATTACTTCTCTGACCATTCCATTACAGTTGTCAGCGACGCTCCATTGTCAGAGATTCTGCACAACAGAGATGCAACTGGTCGAGTGGCAAAATGGGCGATTGAACTCCTTCCCCTAGATATCAAGTTTGAGGCAAAGAAAGCCATCATGTCCAAGGCAATAGCAGAATTCATCGCCGAGTGGATGGAACAGCAACTGCCGACTCAAGTTCACTCGGAGCACTGGACCATGTTCTTTGATGGATCTAAGATGCTGAATGGTTCCGGTGCCGGGGTAGTGTTGGTGTCCCCCCGAGGAGATAAGCTCAGATATGTGCTCCAGATTCACTTTGATTCCTCCAATAACGAAGAAGAATACGAAGCACTTTTGTATGGGTTGCGTATGGCCATTTCACTCGGCGTCCGTCGCCTCATGATCTATGGCGACTCAGATTTGGTGGTGAACCAAGTGATGAATGAGTGGGACGTCAGAAGTCCGGCCATGACTGGTTACTGCAATGCAGTGAGAAATCTAGAGAAGAAATTCGAGGGGTTAGAGCTTCATCATATACCCCGACTGAAAAATCAAGTGGCTGATGATTTGGCAAAAATAAGTTCTAGGAGAGAAGCCATTCCTAGTAATGTGTTTTTGGAACACATCCACACACCATCAGTTCAAGAGGATCCTTTCACCGAAGAAGCCCCGCAGCCAAAAAGTGCCACGGATCCGACTGAAGTTGAGGTTCCATCTGTGGTCGACCTGATCATGGAAGTTTTGGTCATCGCTCCCGACTGGACAGTGCCATACATCGCGTATATCCTAAGGAAAGAGCTCCCAGAGAATGAAGAAGAGGCTCGACAGATTGTCTGTCGATCCAAGGCATTTACTTTGATAAAGGGACAGTTGTACAGGGAAAGCGCGACTGGAGCCAGTCAGAAATGTATAACACCAGAAGAAGGTCAGATAATTCTTGACGATATCCACTCGGGGACCTGTGGCTATCATGCGTCCTCTCGGACCATTGTGGCTAAAGCATACCGAGCGGGGTTTTACTGGCCAAGAGCAAATGAAATGGCGAAGGAGATAGTCGACAAGTGTGAAGGATGTCAGTTCTATTCCAATATGTCACACAAACCCGCCTCAACCTTGAAGACCATTCCACTCGTCTGGCCCTTTGCTGTTTGGGGATTAGATATGGTTGGACCACTGAGAACTGGCAAGAGCGGCTTCACCCATGTACTGGTAGCAGTCGACAAGTTCACTAAGTGGATTGAAGCCAAGCCTATCAAGAATCTTGATGCCGGCACTGCTATCAGCTTCATCAGAGAGTTGATATTCAGATATGGAGTTCCGCATAGCATCATCACTGATAATGGGTCAAACTTCGATTCCGACCAATTCAAAGCCTTTTGCGCTTCTCAAGGCACGCGGGTCGACTATGCTTCCGTCGCTCACCCGCAGTCGAATGGACAAGCAGAAAGAGCAAACGGCCTAATTCTCAAAGGACTGAAACCATGGTTGATGCGTGATCTCAAACACGCAGCAGACGTGTGGGTCGATGAACTTCCATCAGTTCTTTGGGGATTGAGGACTACTCCTAATCGGTCGACTGGGCGAACTCCATTCTTTCTGGTCTATGGAGCTGAAGCAGTTCTGCCGAGTGACCTGCTTCACAATGCACCCCGAATCGAGCTCTAATCTGAAGATGAAGCAGAACAAGCCCGGAAGGACGCAGTCGACCTTCTAGAAGTATAAAGAGAGATGGCCATGATCCAATCGACTATCTATCAGCAGGACTTGTGTCGATTCCATGCCAGAAACATGAAGAGTCGAGCCTTCCAAGAAGGAGACTTGGTCCTCCGTGTGGATCAACAGAAGCCACACAAACTCGCCCCTACTTGGGAAGGCCCCTTCATCGTCACCAAAGTTCTCCACAACAGAGCGTACCATCTTTACAATGTCGATCACCAGATTGATGAGCCACGAGCTTGGAATGCGGAGCTGCTCCGCTCCTTTTATACTTAAGTACTCACTCGGATGAGATGTAATAAAAAGTACCTCTGTAGTTTGTTTATCAAAGACAAGAGTGTTATAATTTTCCCATTGATTGTTGTTGCTTTTGTTTATGTGAGAAATCCCCCAGTGGGTGGCTTAGCTACGAATCCGTTTCGCCTAAGTTTATAAAAAAACATTTCCTACTGAGTGGCGAGCAAGCCTATCACTCGAGGGCTTAGCTG
This sequence comes from Triticum aestivum, assembly GCF_018294505.1. Taxonomy (NCBI): domain Eukaryota; kingdom Viridiplantae; phylum Streptophyta; class Magnoliopsida; order Poales; family Poaceae; genus Triticum; species Triticum aestivum. The sequence continues at coordinate 56,534,139 of NC_057795.1, forward strand.
CGTATCCGTTTCGCCTAAGTATTTGAAAATCCTACCGAGTGGAGAGCAACCCTTCCACTCAGGGCTTAGCTGTAGTCCAGTACTCGCCTAAGTATTTGAAAATCATACCGAGTGGAGAGCAACCCTCCCACTCGGGGGCTTAGCTGCAGTCCAGTACTCGCCTAAGTATTCGAAAATCCTACTGAGTGGAGAGCAACCCTCCCACTCGGGGGCTTAGCTGCAGTCTAGTACTCGCCTAAGTATTTAAAAATCCTACCGAGTGGAGAGCAACCCTCCCACTCAGGGG
>NC_057795.1:56534872-56535272 GCF_018294505.1 Triticum aestivum
GCTGCGAATCTGTTTCGCCTAAGTTTGTAAAAAAAATTCTTACCGAGTGACGAGCAAGCCTATCACTCGGGAGCTTAGCTGCGAATCCGTTTTGCCTAAGTATTTGAAAACCCTACCAAGTGGAGAGCAACCCTCCCACTCGGGGGCTTAGCTGCAGTCCAGTACTCGCCTAAGTATTTGAAAATCCTACCGAGTGGAGAGCAACCCTCCCACTCGAGGGCTTAGCTGCAGTCCAGTACTCGCCTAAGTATTTGAAAATCCTACCAAGCGGAGAGCAAACCTCCCACTTGGGGGCTTAGCTGCAGTCCAGTACTCGCCTAAGTATTTGAAAATCCTACCGAGTGGAGAGCAATCCTCCCACTCGGGGGCTTAGCTGCAGTCCAGTACTTGCCTAAGTATT
>NC_057795.1:56535370-56609520 GCF_018294505.1 Triticum aestivum
AGCAACCCTCCCACTCGGGGGCTTAGCTGCAGTCCAGTACTCGCCTAAGTATTTGAAAATCCTACCGAGTGGAGAGCAACCCTCCCACTCGGGGGCTTAGCTGCAGTCTACTACTCGCCTAAGTATTTAAAAATCCTACCGAGTGGAGAGCAACCCTCCCACTCGGGGGCTTAGCTGCAGTCCAGTACTCGCCTAAGTATTTGAAAATCCTACCGAGTGGCGAGCAAACCTCCCACTCGGAGGCTTAGCTGCAGTCCAGTACTCGCCTAAGTATTTGAAAATCCTACCGAGTGGAGAGCAAACCTCCCACTCGGAGGTTTAGCTGCAGTACAAGTGCTCGCCTAGGTATAAAATCCATTCCGGTCCGCAAGGACGACGAGGTGAGGGTCAACTGCTACCTTCTCCTTTGGAGCTATGCCACAAATACAACATGCGCTCTGCAAGGACGACGAGGTGCGGGTCGACTGCTACCTTCTCCATCGGAGCTACGCCACAAATACAACATGCGCTCTGCAAGGACGATGAGGTGCCGGTCGACTACTACCTTCTCCTTCGGAGCTACGCCACAAATACAACGTGCGCTCTGCAAGGACGACGAGGTGCAGGTCGATTGCTACCTTCTCCTTTGGAGCTACGCCACAAATACAACGTGCGCTCTGCAAGGACGACAAGGTGTAGGTCGACTGCTACCTTCTCCTTCGGAGCTGCGCCACAAATACAATGTGCGCTCTATAAGGACGACGAGGTGCAGGTCGACTGCTGCCTTCTCCTTAATAGCTACGCCACAAATACAACTTGCGCTCCATCCCGATCCGCAAGGACGCAGGTCAACTGCAATCTGTGCTCCATCCCTACCTGCAAGAGCGATGAAGTGCAGGTCGACTGGATTCTCGACCTGAGGGCTGAGTCTCAAGCACTAAAGTATATTCCGAGTGAAGAACAAAGTTCGCTCGAAGGCAAATGCAAGCATATTCAACGATAAGCCAAGTTCGGATAACGTCCTACAGATTCAGAAGTGCTCAGGTGTCAAGCTTGTAAAAGTTTATCGGTTACAAAACCACTCGGCATTCCGAGGCAAATTTAAAGCGAAGCATAGAAGTTTTTATTACTCCTCAGGTGGAGGACTGGAGGGCGTGACAAATTGGTCCAAGTCAATTCCATCAGCAATCCGAGTGGCAGCAGCAATGAAGGTCTCCATGAAAGATTGGAAGTCGTGCTTCTTGGTATTGGCAACTTTGATGGATGCCAGCTTCTCCTCTCGTGCATCCTTGTAGTGAACGCGGACCAGGGACAGGGCAACATCAGCGCCGCACCTGGCAGAAGACTTCTTCCATTCTTTCACTCGACCTGGAACTTCATTCAGTCGAGTCATTAGAGACTCGAGGTCATTTTGAAGCGTCGCTCCTAGCCAGAGTGTCATGTCGATTCGCAAAGCCGCAACCTTCAGTCGAGCAAGGTAGTCAACCACACCAGCAACACGAGACTCCAGTCGGAGCACGTTCATAGCAGTTTCATCCTTCACAGGAGAGTTAATGGGATCCAAGCCTGTCTCCACTCGACTGGTCTCCTCCTCGAAGTTTTGGCAGAATTCTGTAAACACAATTCAAAGATAAACCAGCAGTTCTACCATGAGTTGATGATAACAAGTCAGTCGGGTAGGAGAGATTACCCTCAAGCATGATGAATAACTTCTTGGCGAGCCCCCCCCCCCCAGATAGGCCTCCAGATCGTTCCTCTTCCCCACCAGTTCACTAGCCTTGTCACTCAGAGCTATCTTATCATTCTTCAGACGACTGACCTCCTTGTTGGCCGCATTGAGAGCAGCTTTCAGATTGGCGTTCTCCTCCTCAAGTTTACCGACTGAAGCCAGTTTTTCTTCCGCAAGCTTCGTTTTTTCCAAAGCCGCCTTCTGCGCCTCGGCAAGGTCATGGTCCTTCTTCTTCAGAGCCTCCTTCATTTTATCTACAAAATGACAATGAGATCAGAATCAGGAATGGGACGAAAGATAAATACAGTCGTCAAATTCTCACCAGTCGTACCTTTTGCTTCGTCTTTCGCCTTTTGAAAGTTCTCCTGAACAAGCTTCAAGTCAAGGTCGAGCTGGATGTGTTTGATTTCCAATTCAGCATAGCGAGTCACAAGCTTGCAAGATTTCTGCGAAGGGTCAGTCGACAGACATCAAAGATATGTTGCTTCCGAGTGACTAAGAGAAAAATCGTAACATTTCTAAGACTATAGCCGAATCAAAATATTCGACAGTAGTCTCAGGGACTACACCCAGTGGGTGCACTCAGCATGCCCCCACTAGTTCTACCGACTTGATCCGATCAGTCAACCAAAAGAGACAAAGAGGTTATGATCCTAAAACCATAGCTAACTGCCAGCAGTCATCCACGGTCTCATCATGATCATCCAAAAAAACACGGGTTCTTCAGACCTTAGTCGACTGCCTGCAGTCGACCATGGTCTCGGGGACCACACCCAGTGGGTGCACTCAGCGTGCCCCCACTGGTTCCAAGATTCCATTCGACATGGTCCGACCAGACCGAGTGAAGAAGTTAGAGTGAAGAAATTCAAAATACAAAGACTACAGTCGACTGCCAGCTGTCCACCATACTCTCGGGGACTACACCCAGTGGGTGCACTCAGCGTGCCCCCACCGATCCAAAAATACAATCGACACACCCAGTGGGTGTACAGATACAAAGATCTTCGAAAAAAAAGTCTTCAGATAGCATATCCTAACTGAACAAGCGGTGACCAACTAACCTGGACGTTGCTCTGAAGGGCTGAGCTAGCATCATAGGTGGCTTGGCTGGCTTCCAGGATCGCCTTCACCTGCTCCATCATGATCCCCGCCTAGCGTATAGCCTCCTTAGCGGCACCCACTTGGTCCTCTGGGACGTGGTGTGTAGCGAAAAGGGAGGGCGGGTCAGCAGTCGATGATGAAGGCCGGACACTCGTCAGCGGCACAGCGAAGGACACGGAATACCGAGTGACATCGCCACCCTCTTGAACCGATGTCTCAGGCACTAATGCAATCTGAGTAGTCTTGCCAGCCGGTGCCTTTTTATTCCTCCTCGCCCTCAGTGGCACCTCGTCGTCATCATCAGGGAGATCAATGACATGAGGAGGAGCTACAGGAAAAATCCAAAGTTAAAAGCGAAAATCCAATCGACCAAAAGTCAAACTACAGAAATCGTACCAAGGTTGGAAGTAACAGCGTCTTCCATTTCCTGGTCTTCATTCCTGGCGGAGGTCTCGGAGGTAGCAGCACTGCAGATTTCAGAAACCAGTCGGTTATTCAATGAGTCGACCAAGAGTCTGTCCATGCTAAACGAGAAAACACAACTTCTGCTATTACCCGGAAATGGTAGGAATGGTCATTCTCATCTTGGGCAAGGCCTTCGGCAGCTTTGATGACGCTGCCCGCGGATGCTTTGGCGCTTTTTCAGTCGGCGCCGGAGAAGTCGTCCGAGGGCATTTTGACGACTGCCCAACAGGCACGGCCGCTTTGCCACGCTCGCTCGCGGGGTCGTGGATAAGCTTGGATCGCCTTTCCATGCGAGGAGGATCGACTTCCTCCTCCTCCTCTTCATTGGAGCCATCGTCTGTTGGAAATATGCCCTAGAGGCAATAATAAAAGTATTATTATATTTCATTGTTCATGATAATTGTCTTTTATTCATGCTATAACTGTATTATCCAGAAATCGTAATACACGTGTGAATACATAGACCTCAATATGTCCCTAGTGAGCCTCTAGTTGACTAGCTCGTTGTGATCAACAGATAGTCATGATTTCCTGGCTATGGACATTGGATGTCGTTGATAACGGGATCACATCATTAGGAGAATGATGTGATGGACAAGACCCAATCCTAAGCATAGCACAAAGGTCGTTTAGTTCGTTTGCTAGAGCTTTGCCAATGTCAAGTATCTCTTCCTTAGACCATGAGATCGTGTAACTCCCGGATACCGTAGGAGTGCCTTGGGTGTATCAAACGTCACAACGTAACTGGGTGACTATAAAGGTGCATTACATGTATCTCCAAAAGTAGCTGTTGGGTTGACACGGATCGAGACTGGGATTTGTCACTCCGTATGACGGAGAGGTATCTCTGGGCCCACTCGGTAATGCATCATCATAATGAGCTCAAGGTGACCAAAGTGTTGGCCACGAGATCATGCATTACGGTACGAGTAAAGTGACTTGCCGGTAACGAGACTGAACAAGGTATTGGGATACCGACGATCGAGTCTCGGGCAAGTAACGTACCGATTGACAAAGGGAATTGTATACAGGGTTTGATCGAATCCTCGACATCGTGGTTCATCCGATGACAACATCGAGAAGCATGTGGGAGCCAACATGGGTATCCAGATCCCGCTGTTGGTTATTGACCGGAGAACGTCTCGGTCATGTCTACATGTCTCCCGAACCCGTAGGGTCTACACACTTAAGGTTCGATGACGCTAGGGTTATAAAGGAAGTTTGTATGTGGTTACCGAATGTTTTTCGGAGTCCCGGATGAGATCCCGGACGTCACGAGGAGTTCCGGAATGGTCCGGAGGTAAAGATTTATATATGGGAAGTCCTATTTTGGCCACCGGAAAATGTTCGGGATTTTTCGGTATTGTACCGGGAAGGTTCTAGAAGGTTCCGGAGTGGGGCCCACCTGCATGGGGGGACCCACATGAACGTGAGTAGTGGGGGAAAGGCCCCACACCCCTGGTCAAGGCGCACCAAGATCCCCCCTTAGAAGGAATAAGATCATATCCCGAAGGGATAAGATCAAGATCCCTAAAAAGGGGGGATAACAATCGGTGGGGAAGGAAATGATGGGATTTCTTTCCTCCCACCTTGGCCAACGCCCCAATGGACTTGGAGGGCAAGAAACCAGCCCCTCCACCCCTATATATAGTGGGGAGGCGCATGGGAGCTTAACACAAGCCAAGGCGCAGCCCCTCCCCTCCCCAACACCTCTCCTCCTCCGTATATGCTTGGCGAAGCCCTGTCGGAGTACTGCTGCACCAACTACACCACGCCATCGTGCTGCCGTTGGCGCAATCTTCCTCAACCTCTCCTTCCCCCTTGCTGGATCAAGAAGGAGGAGACGTCTCCCGTCCCGTACGTGTGTTGAACGCGGAGGTGCTGTCCGTTCAGCACTTGGACATCGGTGATCCGAATCACGTTCGAGTACGACTCCATCATCACCATCCCCTTGGCTAGCTTCCGCTCGTGATCTACAAGTGGTATGTAGATGCAAACTCTCTCCCTTGACTCGTTGCTTAGATGAACTCATAGATGGATCTTGGTGAAACCGTAGGAAAATTTTTAATTTTCTGCAACGTTCCCCAACAGTGGCATCATGAGCCAGGTTTATGCGTAGTTCTCTTTGCACGAGTAGAACACAATTTTGTTGTGGGCGTGGATTTTGTCATCTTACTTGCCTCTACTAGTCTTTTCTTGCTTCGGCGGTATTGTGGGATGAAGCGGCCCGGACCAACCTTACACGTACGCTTACGTGAGACCGGTTCCACCGACTGACATGCACTAGTTGCATAAGGTGGCTGGCGGGTGTCTGTCTCTCCCACTTTAGTTGGAGCGGATTCGATGAAAAGGGCCCTTATGAAGGGTAAATAGAAGTTGACAAAATCACGTTGTGGTTATTCGTAGGTAAGAAAACGTTCTTGCTAGAACCCAATTGCAGCCACGTAAAAGATGCAACAACAATTAGAGGACGTCTAACTTGTTTTTGCAGCGATTGATCATGTGATGTGATATGGCCAGAAGTTGTGATGAATGATGAATTGTGATGTATGAGATCATGTTCTTTGTAATAGGATTCACGACTTGCATGTCGATGAGTATGACAACCGGCAGGAGCCATAGGAGTTGTCTTTATTTTTTGTATGACCTGCGTGTCATTGAAGAACGCCATGTAACTCACTTTACTTTATTGCTAAACGCGTTAGCCATAGAAGTAGAAGTAGTCGTTGGCGTGACAACTTCATGAAGACACGATGATGGAGATCATGATGATGGAGATCATGGTGTAAGCCGGTGACAAGATGATCATGGAGCCCCGAAGATGAAGATCAATGGAGCTATATGATATTGGCCATATCATGTCACAACTATATAATTGCATGTGATGTTTATTATGTTTATGCATCTTGTTTACTTAGGACGACGGTAGTAAATAAGATGATCCCTTACAAAAATTTCAAGAAGTGTTCTCCCCTAACTGTGCACCGTTGCTACAGTTCGTCGCTTCTAAGCACCACGTGATGATCGGGTGTGATGGATTCTTACGTTCACATACAACGGGTGTAAGACAGTTTTACACAGCGAAAACACTTAGGGTTAACTTGACGAGCCTAGCATGTGCAGACATGGCCTCGGAACACGGAGACCGAAAGGTCGAACACGAGTCGTATGGAAGATACGATCAACATGAGAATGTTCACCGACGATGACTAGTCCGTCTCACGTGATGACCGGACACGGCCTAGTCGACTCGGATCGTGTAACACTTAGATGACTAAAGGGATGTCTAATCTGAGTGGGAGTTCATAATTTGATTAGAACTTAATTATCGTGAACTTATTCTAAAACCTTTGCAAATATGTCTTGTAGATCAAATGGCCAACGCTCATGTCAACATGAACTTCAACGCGTTCCTAGAGAAAACCAAGCTGAAAGATGATGGCAGCAACTATACGGACTGGGTCTGGAACCTGAGGATCATCCTCATAGCTGCCAGGAAACAATATGTCCTAGAAGGACCGCTAGGTGACGCTCCCGTCCCAGAGAACCAAGACATTATGAATGCTTGGCAAACTCGCGCTGATGATTACTCCCTCGTTCAGTGCGGCATGCTTTACAGCTTAGAACCGGGGCTCCAAAAGCGTTTTGAGCATCACGGAGCATATGAGATGTTCGAAGAGCTGAAACTAGTTTTCCAAGCTCATGCCCGGGTCGAGAGATATGATGTCTCCGACAAGTTCTATAGTTGTAAGATGGAGGAAAACAGTTCTGTCAGTGAGCACATCCCGAAGATGTCTGGGTTGCACAACCGTATGACCCAGCTGAACATTAACCTCCCAGATGAGGCGGTCATTGACAAAATCCTCCAGTCGCTCCCACCAAGCTACAAGAGCTTTGTGATGAACTACAACATGCAGGGGATGGAAAAGACCATTCCTGAAGTGTTCTCGATGCTGAAGTCAGCAGAGGCTGAAATCAAGAAAGAACATCAAGTGTTGATGGTCAATAAGACCACTAAGTTCAAGAAGGGCAAGGGTAAGAAGAACTTCAAGAAGGACGACAAGGAGGTTGCCGCGCCTGGTAAGCCAGTTACCGGGAAGAAGTCAAAGAATGGACCTAAGCCTGAGACTGAGTGCTTTTATTGCAAGGGGAAGGGTCACTGGAAGCGGAACTGCCCCAAATACTTAGCAGATAAGAAGGCCGGCAAAACCAAAGGTATATTTGATATACATGTAATTGATGTGTACCTTACCAGTACTCGTAGTAACTCCTGGGTATTTGATATCGGTGCCGTTGCTCATATTTGTAACTCACAGCAGGAGCTGCGGAATAAACGGAGACTGGCGAAGGACGAGGTGACGATGCGCGTCGGGAATGGTTCCAGAGTCGATGTGATTGCCGTCGGCACGCTTCCTCTACATTTACCTACGGGATTAGTTTTGAGCCTTAATAATTGTTATTTAGTGCCAAGTTTGAGCATGAACATTGTATCTGGATCTCGTTTAATACGAGATGGCTACTCATTTAAGTCTGAGAATAATGGCTGTTCGATTTATATGAGAGATATGTTTTATGGTCATGCTCCGATGGTCAATGGTTTATTCTTAATGAATCTCGAGCGTAATATTACACATGTTCATAGTGTAGATACCAAAAGATGTAAAGTTGATAACGATAGTCCCACATACTTGTGGCACTGCCGCCTTGGTCACATTGGTGTCAAGCGCATGAAGAAGCTCCATGCTGATGGACTTTTAGAGACTCTTGATTATGAATCGTTTGACACGTGCGAACCATGCCTCATGGGCAAGATGACCAAGACTCCGTTCTCCGGAACAATGGAGCGAGCAACCAACTTATTGGAAATCATACATACCGATGTGTGCGGTCCAATGAGCGTTGAGGCTCACGGAGGATATCGTTACGTTCTCACTCTCACTGATGACTTAAGTAGATATGGGTATGTCTACTTAATGAAACACAAGTCTGAGACCTTTGAAAAGTTCAAGGAATTTCAGAATGAGGTGGAGAATCAACATGACCGAAAGATAAAGTGCCTACGATCAGATCGTGGAGGAGAATATTTAAGTCACGAATTTGGCACACACTTAAGGAAATGTGGAATCGTTTCACAACTCACGCCGCCTGGAACACCTCAGCGAAACGGTGTGTCCGAACGTCGTAATCGCACTCTATTGGATATGGTGCGGTCTATGATGTCTCTTACTGATTTACCGCTATCATTTTGGGGATACGCTCTAGAGACAGCTACATTCACTTTAAATAGGGCACCGTCTAAATCCGTTGAGACGACACCGTATGAATTATGGTTTGGGAAGAAACCTAAGCTGTCGATTCTAAAAGTTTGGGGATGCGATGCTTATGTCAAGAAACTTCAACCTGAAAAGCTCGAACCCAAGTCGGAAAAATGCGTCCTCATAGGATACCCTAAGGAAACTGTCGGGTATACCTTCTACTTAAGATCCAAGGGCAAAATCTTTGTTGCCAAGAACGGATGCTTTCTGGAAAAAGAGTTTCTCTCGAAAGAAGTAAGTGGGAGGAAAGTAGAACTCGATGAAGTACTACCTCTCGAACGGGAAAGTGGTGCAGCTCAGGAAAATGTTCCTGTGATGCCCACACCAACTGAAGAGGAAACCAATGATGATGATCAAGGTACTTCGGATCAAGTTGCTACTGAACTTCGTAGGTCCACAAGGACACGTTCCGCACCAGAGTGGTACGGCAACCCCGTCCTGGAAATCATGTTGTTAGACAACGGTGAACCTTCGAACTATGAAGAAGCGATGGCGGGCCCAGATTCCAACAAATGGCTTGAAGCCATGAAATCCGAGATAGAATCCATGTATGAAAACAAAGTATGGACTTTGACAGACTTGCCCGATGATCGGCGAGCGATAGAAAACAAATGGATCTTTAAGAAGAAGACAGACGCGGATGGTAATGTCACCATCTATAAAGCTCGACTTGTTGCTAAGGGTTATCGACAGGTTCAAGGGATTGACTACGACGAGACATTCTCTCCCGTAGCGAAGCTAAAGTCCGTCCGAATCATGTTAGCAATTGCCGCATACTATGATTATGAGATATGGCAGATGGACGTCAAAACAACATTCCTTAACGGGCATCTTTAGGAAGAACTGTATATGATGCAGCCGGAAGGTTTTGTCGATCCTAAGAACGCTAACAAAGTATGCAAGCTCCAGCGATCCATTTATGGGCTGGTGCAAGCATCTCGGAGTTGGAATATTCGCTTTGATGAGATGATCAAAGCGTTTGGGTTTATGCAGACTTATGGAGAAGCCTGCATTTACAAGAAAGTGAGTGGGAGCTCTGTAGCATTTCTCATATTATATGTAGATGACATACTCTTGATGGGAAATAATATAGAATTTCTGGACAGCATTAAGGCCTACTTGAATAAGTGTTTTTCAATGAAGGACCTTGGAGAAGCTGCTTACATATTAGGCATCAAGATCTATAGAGATAGATCGAGACGCCTCATAGGTCTTTCACAAAGCACATACCTTGATAAGATTTTGAAGAGGTTCAAAATGGATCAGTCCAAGAAGGGGTTCTTGCCTATGTTACAAGGTGTGAGATTGAGCTCGGCTCAGTCACCGACCACGGCAAAAGATAAAGAAGAGATGAGTGTCATCCCCTATGCTTCAGCCATAGGATCTATTATGTATGCCATGCTGTGTACCAGACCTGATGTAAACCTTGCCGTGAGTTTGGTAGCTAGATACCAAAGTAATCCCGACAAGGAACACTGGACAGCAGTCAAGAATATCCTGAAGTACCTGAAAAGGACAAAGGACATGTTTCTCGTTTATGGACGAGACGAAGAGCTTGTCGTAAAGGGTTACGTCGACGCTAGCTTCGACTCAGATCCGGATGACTCTAAGTCACAAACCGGATACGTGTATATGTTGAATGGTGGAGCAGTAAGCTGGTGCAGCTGCAAGCAGAGCGTCGTGGCGGGATCTACGTGTGAAGCGGAGTACATGGCAGCCTCGGAGGCAGCGCATGAAGCGATTTGGGTGAAGGAGTTCATCACCGACCTAGGAGTCATACCCAATGCGTCGGGGCCAATCAAACTCTTCTGTGACAACACTGGAGCTATTGCCCTTGCCAAGGAGCCCAGGTTTCACAAGAAGACCAGGCACATCAAGCGTCGTTTCAACTCCATCTGTGAAAATGTTCAAGATGGAGACATAGAAATTTGCAAAGTACATACGGATCTGAATGTCGCAGATCCGTTGACTAAACCTCTCTCGCGAGCTAAACATGATCAACACCAGAACTCTATGGGTGTTCGATTCATCACAATGTAACTAGATTGGTGACTCTAGTGCAGGTGGGAGACTGTTGGAAATATGCCCTAGAGGCAATAATAAAAGTATTATTATATTTCATTGTTCATGATAATTGTCTTTTATTCATGCTATAACTGTATTATCCGGAAATCGTAATACACGTGTGAATACATAGACCTCAATATGTCCCTAGTGAGCCTCTAGTTGACTAGCTCTTTGTGATCAACAGATAGTCATGATTTCCTGGCTATGGACATTGGATGTCGTTGATAAGGGGATCACATCATTAGGAGAATGATGTGATGGACAAGACCCAATCCTAAGCATAGCACAAAGGTCGTTTAGTTCGTTTGCTAGAGCTTTGCCAATGTCAAGTATCTCTTCCTTAGACCATGAGATCGTGTAACTCCCGGATACCGTAGGAGTGCCTTGGGTGTATCAAACGTCACAACGTAACTGGGTGACTATAAAGGTGCATTACATGTATCTCCAAAAGTAGATGTTGGGTTGACACGGATCGAGACTGGGATTTGTCACTCCGTATGACGGAGAGGTATCTCTGGGCCCACTCGGTAATGCATCATCATAATGAGCTCAAGGTGACCAAAGTGTTGGCCACGAGATCATGCATTACGGTACGAGTAAAGTGACTTGCCGGTAACGAGACTGAACAAGGTATTGGGATACCGACGATCGAGTCTCGGGCAAGTAACGTACCGATTGACAAAGGGAATTGTATACAGGGTTTGATCGAATCCTCGACATCGTGGTTCATCCGATGACAACATTGAGAAGCATGTGGGAGCCAACATGGGTATCCAGATCCCGCTGTTGGTTATTGACCGGAGAACGTCTCGGTCATGTCTACATGTCTCCCGAACCCGTAGGGTCTACACACTTAAGGTTCGATGACGCTAGGGTTATAAAGGAAGTTTGTATGTGGTTACCGAATGTTGTTCGGAGTCCCGGATGAGATCCCGGACGTCACGAGGAGTTCCGGAATGGTCCGGAGGTAAAGATTTATATATGGGAAGTCCTATTTTGGCCACCGAAAAATGTTCGGGATTTTTCGGTATTGTACCGGGAAGGTTCTAGAAGGTTCCGGAGTGGGGCCCACCTGCATGGGGGGACCCACATGAACGTGAGTAGTGGGGGAAAGGCCCCACACCCCTGGTCAAGGCGCACCAAGATCCCCCCTTAGAAGGAATAAGATCATATCCCGAAGGGATAAGATCAAGATCCCTAAAAAGGGGGGATAACAATCGATGGGGAAGGAAATGATGGGATTTCTTTCCTCCCACCTTGGCCAACGCCCCAATGGACTTGGAGGGCAAGAAACCAGCCCCTCCACCCCTATATATAGTGGGGAGGCGCATGGGAGCTTAACACAAGCCAAGGCGCAGCCCCTCCCCTCCCCAACACCTCTCCTCCTCCGTATATGCTTGGCGAAGCCCTGTCGGAGTACTGCTGCACCAACTACACCATGCCGTCGTGCTGCCGTTGGAGCAATCTTCCTCAACCTCTCCTTCCCCCTTGCTGGATCAAGAAGGAGGAGACGTCTCCCGTCCCGTACGTGTGTTGAACGCGGAGGTGCTGTCCGTTCAGCATGGACATCGGTGATCCGAATCACGTTCGAGTACGACTCCATCATCACCATGTTGGAAATATGCCCTAGAGGCAATAATAAAAGTATTATTATTATATTTCCTTGTTCATGATAATTGTCTTTTATTCATGCTATAACTGTATTATCCGGAAATCGTAATACACGTGTGAATACATAGACCACAATATGTCCCTAGTGAGCCTCTAGTTGACTAGCTCGTTGTGATCAACAGATAGTCATGGTTTCCTGGCTATGGACATTGGATGTCGTTGATAACGGGATCACATCATTAGGAGAATGATGTGATGGACAAGACCCAATCCTAAGCATAGCACAAAGATCGCGTAGTTCGTTTGCTAGAGCTTTGCCAATGTCAAGTATCTCTTCCTTTGACCATGAGATCGTGTAACTCCTGGATACCGTAGGAGTGCTTTGGGTGTATCAAACGTCACAACGTAACTGGGTGACTATAAAGGTGCACTACAGGTATCTCCGAAAGTATCTATTGTTTTATGCGGATCGAGACTGGGATTTGTCACTCCGTGTAAACGGAGAGGTATCTCTGGGCCCACTTGGTAGGACATCATCATATGCGCAATGTGACCAAGGAGTTGATCACGGGATGATGTGTTACGGAACGAGTAAAGTGACTTGCCGGTAACGAGATTGAACAAGGTATTGGATACCGACGATCGAATCTCGGGCAAGTAACATACCGATAGACAAAGGGAATTGAATACGGGATTGATTAAGTCCTTGACATCGTGGTTCATCCGATGAGATCATCGTGGAACATGTGGGAGCTATCATGGGTATCCAGATCCCGCTGTTGGTTATTGACCGGAGAACGTCTCGGTCATGTCTACATGTCTCCCGAACCCGTAGGGTCTACACACTTAAGGTTCGATGACGCTAGGGTTATAAAGGAAGTTTGTATGTGGTTACCGAATGTTGTTCGGAGTCCCGGATGAGATCCCGGACGTCACGAGGAGTTCCGGAATGGTCCGGAGGTAAAGATTTATATATGGGAAGTCCTATTTTGGCCACCGGAAAATGTTCGGGATTTTTCGGTATTGTACCGGGAAGGTTCTAGAAGGTTCCGGAGTGGGGCCCACCTGCATGGGGGGACCCACATGAACGTGAGTAGTGGGGGAAAGGCCCCACACCCCTGGTCAAGGCGCACCAAGATCCCCCCTTAGAAGGAATAAGATCATATCCCGAAGGGATAAGATCAAGATCCCTAAAAAGGGGGGATAACAATCGGTGGGGAAGGAAATGATGGGATTTCTTTCCTCCCACCTTGGCCAACGCCCAATGGACTTGGAGGGCAAGAAACCAGCCCCTCCACCCCTATATATAGTGGGGAGGCGCATGGGAGCTTAACACAAGCCAAGGCGCAGCCCCTCCCCTCCCCAACACCTCTCCTCCTCCGTATATGCTTGGCGAAGCCCTGTCGGAGTACTGCTGCACCAACTACACCACGCCGTCGTGCTGCCGTTGGAGCAATCTTCCTCAACCTCTCCTTCCCCCTTGCTGGATCAAGAAGGAGGAGACGTCTCCCGTCCCGTACGTGTGTTGAACGCGGAGGTGTTGTCCGTTCAGCACTTGGACATCGGTGATCCGAATCACGTTCGAGTACGACTCCATCATCACCATCCCCTTGGCTAGCTTCCGCTCGTGATCTACAAGTGGTATGTAGATGCAAACTCTCTCCCTTGACTCGTTGCTTAGATGAACTCATAGATCGATCTTGGTGAAACCGTAGGAAAAATTTTAATTTTCTGCAACGTTCCCCAACTGTAGGAGAATGAGTCCCCCGTCGACCAGGTCATCAATGTCTTCCTGACGAATCGCCGAGGGCATCCAATCACCCTGGATCCAGCCCCGCCGCAAGGCAGACCTCGAGGAAGATCCGCCCCGGCGGGACTTCTTCACCTTCGCCTGCGCCGTCGCCTTCTTCGCGCGCTCCAGGGCCGCCGTCTTCTCCTTCGCCGTCGCCGCAGACAAAGCTCGAATGGACCGACGGCACCGGGACGAGAGCAGAGGTGGCGGAGGAATTCGAGAAGAAAGAGGAAAAATGAAGGCACACTGTTCAAAAGCCCTGGGCCAGCGGCTTATATGGAGTTGCTTCCGAGTGACTGGCATGTAGGCCCAGACGATCCTGTCAAATCCCGCAACAGTCGCGCGCGCGATACGTGGCGAAAAAGGTGGCGCGGAGATCGAGGCGTCTCCATCCTATCCCATCCGATTACTGCGGCCTCCTCCGCCCCGCGCGCTGCCCAAAATTCAAATCTCGCAAAATCCGCGAGAAGCAGAACAACTTGTCAGACGGAGGATCTCATCCACACCGTCACTCGGAGCTTTTCAAGTAAAGAAATTTGCCCGACTGAAACTAGGAATGGATCAAGGCGACCGAAAAAGAAGTTGGTGTCGTTACTTAAGTTCATGGATCCCGAACAAGATACACTCTTAGCACGAAAAATGGGTCGGAAGAGTTCTCAACTCCTTCCCCACTCAAACCTCGATCCATTCGGGGGCTAATGATGAAGCTATGTACCTAGGGTAGGGTCATGGACCTGTCCAAACTACCCTCTCCAAGGAGATCTCTAGAAGAAACCACCTTTCAATCGACACGGGAGTGTTCCACTCGACGGACTCGAAGACACTCGACCATGGAGCCAACCACTCGACAGCCAGGAGATCTAAAGTCACTCTCCACATGATCGGCCGGTTATTAAGTAGCCTTTATAGCCATCATAGCACTTTATTTGTGGCGTTACCAGTAACGCCCGATCTTAATGTACCTTAAACCCTACATAACTGAGGGCCGGAGGGGCCTGGGGAACTCTTTATAAGCCACCCCCCTCCTCAGTGTAAAGGGTTCGCACCCCTGTAACTCATACACATATAATCTAGTCGACCGCCTCCGGGCTCCGAGACGTAGGGCTGTTACTTCCTCCGAGAAGGGCCTGAACTCGTAAATCCCTTGCGTATACAACTACTCCATAGCTAGGATCTTGCCTCTCCATTCCTACCCCCTACACTACTGTCAGACTTAGAACCACGACAGTCGGCTGGTGAGTCTCGGCTTGGTCATCCCCAGCAGCAGTCCGCGTGCTCGCACGCGTCTTGTTGCTGGAAGAACGGTCGAGTTGAGGCTAGACGACTGCTCCATCTTCTGGCGCGGCATCTTCACCAGCCTCGCTCTCCTTGTCTTCGCCCTCGTCACTGGAGGCAATCTCCTACGCCGAGTCTTCGCCGTCTTCCGGGTTCAGATCGAACAAATCCGGCGGCATCTCGACACCCTCTTCGTTCATCTCGAGAACGAATACGCTGGTGTCGGTGTAGTCGGCGATCGCCGCGGCATGGTAAATAAGAGCAGGCATCACCGCCACCAGATCTTCGTTGGCCTCCTGCCGAAACGTGGCCAGCTGGGCTAGGTCCAGCCCAGGATACCACGCCCTGACAAACTCCAAGGCCCGCCTTGCGCCTGCCCGGGCCGTGGAGGCCTTCCACGCCTCGAAGAGGCCGACCGCCACATCCTGCCAGTCGGCAGTCTGGCTGGGGGTGCGTGGAGCTTGGACGCCGGGCCATAGGGTGGAGATCACCTGGGCCCGACACGCTACAGCCGGTGGAGCAGCTGATGAGCCGTGATACGTCTCCAACGTATCTATACTTTTTGATTGTTCCTTGCTATTATATTACCCCTTTTGGATGTTTATAGGCTTTATTTTACACATTTATATAATTTTTGAGACTAACCTACTAACCGGAGGCCCAGCCCGTATTGCTATTTTTTTTGCCTATTTCAGTATTTCGAAGAAAAGGAATATCAAACGGAGTCCAAACGGAATGAAATCTTTGGGAGCGTGATTTTTGGAACGAACGTGATCCAGAGGACTTGGAGTACAAGTCAAGAAGCAATCGAGGCGGCTAGGAGATAGGAGGGCGCGCCCACCCCTCCTGGGCACGCCCCCTGTCTCCTGGGCCCCTCGAGCGGCCACCGACATACTTCTTCCTCCTATATATACCTACATACCCCGAAAAACATCAGGGAGCCACCGAAGAAATATTTCCGCCACCGTAACCTTCTGTATCCGCAAAGATCCCATCTTGGAGCCATCGTCGGCATTCTGTCGGAGGGGGAATCCACCACTGAGGGCTTCTACATCAACACCATAGCCCTTTCGATGAGTTGTGAGTAGTTTACCACAGACCTTCGGGTCCATAGTTATTAGCTAGATGACTTCTTCTCTCTTTTTAGATCTCAATACAATGTTCTCCCCCTCTCTTGTAGAGTCTATTCAATGTAAACTCTTTTTGCGGTGTGTTTGTCGAGATCCGATGAATTGTGGGTTTATGATCAAGTTTATCTATGAGAAATATCTGAATCTTCTCTGAATTCTTTTATGTATGATTGAGTTATCTTTGCAAGTCTCTTTGAATTATCAGTGTGGTTTGGCCTACTACATTGATCTTTCTTGCCATGGGAGAAGTGCTTAGCTTTGGGTTCAATCTTGTGGTGTCCTTACCCAGTGACAGAAAGGGTTGCAAGGCATGTATTGTATTGTTGCCATCGAGGATAAAAAGATGGGGTTTATATCATATTGCTTGAGTTTATCCCTCTACATCTTCTCATCTTTCTTAATGTGTTACTCTGTTCTTATGAACTTAATACTCTAGATGCATGCTGGATAGCGGTCGATGTGCGGAGTAATAGTAGTAGATGCAGGCAGGAGTCGGTCTACTTGTCACGGACGTGATGCCTATATACATGATCATGCCTAGGTAATCTTATAATTATTCTCTTTTCTATCAATTGCTCGACAGTAATTTGTTCACCCACTGTAATACTTATGCTATCTTCAGAGAAGCCTCTAGTGAAACATATGGCCCCCGGGTCTATCTTCTATCATATAAGCTTTCAATCTACTTTTATTTGCATCTTTACTTTTTGCATCTATATTATAAAATACCAAAAATATATTTATATTATCATGCTATCTCTATCAGATCTCACTTTCGCAAGTGGCCGTGAAGGGATTGACAACCCCTTTATCGCGTTGGTTGCGAGTTCTTTGTTTGTTTGTGTAGGTGTGTGGGACTTTTGAGGAGCCTCCTACTGGATTGATACCTTGGTTCTCAAAAACTGAGGGAAATACTTACGCTACTATGCTGCATCACCCTTTCCTCTTCGAGGAAAGCCAACGCAAGCTCAAGACGTAGCAAGAAGGATTTCTGGCGCCGTTGCCGGGGAGGTCTTCGCTCAAGTCTAGGCATACCAAGTACCCATCACAAACTCATCTCCCTCGCATTTACATTATTTGCCATTTGCCTCTCGTTTTCCTCTCCCCCACTTCACCCTTGCCGTTTTATTCGCCTTCTCTTTCCCAATCTCCTCCCTTTTCCGCTTGCCTTCTTCTTCCTCGCTTTTGTTTGCCATTATGTCTGAAATTGGGGAGATTCCCGTCAATATGGACGATAATGATAATATGGAGAATTCTGATGCTCCTTTTGAAGAACCCCCTATCTTGCATTCTAAAAAGCTTTTAATCGGTAGTGGTGATATTATTGGAAAAGGGGTTATTCAAGACTTCTTTACTTGTGCCGGTGCTTTACCTTCTATGGGTGGTTCTATTCTTCACAAAACTAGTAATCTTGTGGATGCTATTGTCATGCTTGTAGTTGAGCCTGAAAGACAATTTATGCATGTGCATCCTTGCATACAAAGATCTTTTTCTTGAATTTTCCAATATTGAGCATTCTTCAGTTAAGCGTCCCGCTACTATATTTTTGGCACATGAGTTTAGATTTATAATAAAAGAGGCCAAAGAAATCTTTGCGCACTATAGGGTGTCCGTCCGTCGTCCTCCCATAGAAGCGGTCCTCTCTGATCAATAGGAAATGAGGCGTTTTCAATCTTTGGACTATGTTGCTTTTAACGAAAACCTTAGAAAAAAGGTTCCTACCAATGTCTAGTTGATAGAATTTCCGAACTTAATAATGATTTTTCTCTTCGAAACAATGGGCTAGGTTACTCCCTTGAGTATAGGCTCACGAACTTCTGCCAAAAGAATGCTTATAATGATGAATTAGTTGTGCACTATGAAGGGCCAAAGGAGGAACCCATACCTCCTGAAATTGATCTTGGGGACTTTTGTCCCATTAAATTTAGCCCTTTTGATTACTTTTTCTTTCCTCAAAGAAAACTTGCTGCTGAATGTAGAGAATATGAGATGAGTTTTCGTAATCTATCTTATTATTATGGCACTACTTAGATCTATCTTCACTTTTATGCCTAGCTAGGGGCGTTAAACGATAGCGCTAGTTGGGAGGCAACCAATTTTCTTTGTTTTTTTGTTTTTGTTTCTGTTTAGTATTAAGTTTTTGCTTCTACTTTCTGTTTAAATGTGTTTTCTTGTTTTAATTAGTGTTTGTGTCAAGTAGAACCTATAGGATTACCTATGATGATAGTTGATTTGATTCTGCTGAAAAACAGAAACTTTGCGCTCACGAGAAAAAAATCAATAAATCACGGAAACGTGATTTTGCATTGATTCTTTTTGCTGCTGATCAATAAACAAATTTTCCAGGACGTCCTATTTTGGTAGGATTTTTAAAGTTCCAGAAGTTTGCGTTAGTTACAGATTGCTACAGACTGTTCTGTTTTTGATAGATTCTGTGTTTTGTGTGATGTTTGCTTATTTTGATGCATCTATGTCTAGTATTAAGTGGTATGAACCATAGAGAACTTGGAATATAGTAGGTTCAACACCAATATAAATAAAGAATGAGTTCATTACAGTACCTTATGTGGTGTTTTTGTTTTCTTTCACTAACGGAGCTTATGAGATTTCCTGTTGAGTTTTGTGTTGTGAAGTTTTCAAGTTTTGGATAAAGCTTTGATGGACTATGGAATAAAAAGTGGCAAAAGCCTATGCTTAGGGATGCCCGAGGCACCCCAAGATATTCAAGAACTAGCGGGGTGACCCGCGCATTTGCGCGGCTAGACTTCCTATCTTGGTGGTTTTCTCTACCTTTGTTTTTACACTACATGAGTATTAATATAAAAGAATTAGCTAAAATATGTTTGTTCATACAAATATATTAAGCTATGCTGCAAAATATATTTCGGGAATTGGTTTAAATTTATTGTCGAAAATTTGATTATCTACAACAAAAGCTTATAAGAGATAGGGCATATATATGTCCAGCAATGCCAAGCGATAGGCTTTGGTACAAATCTATAGTTTTCAGTGTTCCACCTTTTTTTTCATCCATTTTCATTTATCTTTCCACCTAATATATTTTGGGGATGTTCACCAAGAAAATTTGAACATTGAAGACAGTTACCCATACCTTTTTATTTGTTCCATCATGTGCCTCAACACCGGCCATTTAGTGTTTGTGTGCTTTGTTTGTACTTTTTCATATATCGACTTATCAATATATGTTCTTCCACGTCTTCTCATCATAGCGTGAATATCTCTATTGCTTCTCACTCTAAATGGATGTAGTCAGTTAATGGTGAATTTGTTTTTGAACATTCTCTAACTTGGGCTTGCCCGAGCTTCTCACCTCGAATGGTCCCATTTATTTTGAATGTAAGTGTATTTTTAAGGAAACTAAAACAATTTATTACATATTTGAGATGCATGAGTGGTTTATATAACACTCTCTGGGATTCAGTCAATAATAGAGATATTCAGTATTGTTTTCTCTACTGGTATTTATTGTTATTTAATTAAGTCACTCGTGCGTTAGTAGATGACTAATGGCACTAAAGTTTGTGTCCTACAACATGAAACCATTTCATTAGTAATTCAATGCATAAATTTCATGTCCTCTTCCCCAATATGTCTCAACGCTATCTTTCTTCCAATTACGACTCTACATAGCGCAATATCATGTACGTCCATCTTCTATGCATGCTTCTAGATGCTCGTGACAATGTCCTCTCACCCTACTATTTATATTGTAGTCCAAGTAATTGTTAGCGTATATTCATTAAAAATTGTATTAAATTCTGTCTGGTCGAAGCTTGCCAAAGATTCTATTCTCCGTCCTTATTGTTCTGCGCAAACTTATATCATTTTAGACTGTATTCGGATTATAATTTATTTGAGTTTTGATTTCATATTCAACTTTACAGGTTATTTTAAGCCCTATAGCTGAATTTCATATAACGGAGCTATACATAATAATTAGATTATAATTTAATTAATTTCATGTTCAGCTTTGTCGAAGAAAGTTTATATTTTAGCCCTGTAGCTGAATTTTCTATTCATTAAAAAAATATTATATGCAATTCACATATAAGTAAAGTTGTACTCTTTGTGACTTTGTCTATCAAAGAAGAGACATATGTTGTATTTTTATGATGAAAAACTCAAAAAAGAAATATCATTCATGATCAAATGTATTTGGTGACTCTGTTTGTTTGGATTTTTATTTGCAGAACTATTTTTTTAAGGGCGACTATTTTACTTTGTTGGATGGCCGTTGGCATGCGAGGGCAAAAGCTGCTCGTGCATGTACGTGTGCTATGTGTATGGGGGCTAAGCTTTGTAGTATATATTTCCTTGTAGATAAGAAGAATTACGTGTGCATGTTTTTCCTTCCAGAAACCTTCTTGCAAGTTTATTTTTTCATGCGTCCATGGTCTAGTTTTGTAACGTGTCCAAACTGAATTCTGCTTGTACATGTCATTTGTGCTTGTTTATTTATTTCATATAGGCCCTTCCATAGTTTTTTTGAAAGGTTTTCTAAATATGTACGTATCCATGCATGTTAGACGTACCAATGATGGCCGGTTGGCATATGTAGCCTGGCTAGCTTGGCCGTATAGGAATTGGACACTTCCCATCACATTGTTTTTTATTTTTAAATCAACACATCGCTTTGATTGGCAGAAACGTACGGAATATGGAGACATGGATACGTGATTACTTATTTCCAGCAAATCACAGCCGTTCTTTTGAGCTTTTTTCTATTGTTATATCCAAGCCGTTCGTTTTCTATCATTTTAATAATATAATAATAAATAGATAGTCAAAAGTCTAAGCTTGGGAATGCCCCCGGAAGGCATCCCCTCTTTCATCTTCGTTCATTGGTAACTTTACTTGAAGTTATATTTTTATTCGTCACATGATATGTGTTTTGCTTGGAGCATCGTGTATTATATTAGTCTTTGCTTTTTAGTTTACCACAATCATCCTTACTGTACACACCTTTTGGGAGAAGTCCATTTGATTAGAATTTATTAGAATATGCTATGTGCTTCACTTATATCTTTTGAGCTAGATAGTTTTTGCTCTAATGCTTCACTTATATCTTTTAAAGCACGGCGGTGGCTTAATTTTGTAGAAATTGCTAGTCTCTCATGCTTCACTTATATTATTTTGAGATTCTCTTAGAACAGCATGGTATTTGCTATGATTTGGTCCTAGAATGATGACCGTCTAAGTTGGGTATAATAAAAACTATCATAGAAAGTGCATTAAACACTAGGATCAATTTGATGCTTGATAATTGTTTTGAGATATAAAGGTAGTAATGTTAGAGTCACACTAGTGGATAATTATGAAATTGAGAAATACTTGTGTTGAAGTTGGCAAGTCCCGTAGCATGCACGTATGGTAAAAGTTGTGTGACAAATTTGTTGCATGAGGTGCTCCTTTGATTGTCTTTCTTATGAGTGGCAGTCGGGGACGAGCGATGGTCTTTTCCTACCAATCTATCCCTCTAGGGGCATGCGTAGTAGTACTTTACTTCGAGGGCTAAGTAGACTTTTGCAATAATTATATGAGTTCTTTATGAATAATGTAAGTCCATGGATATACGCACACTCATCCTTCCATTTAGCTAGACTCTATTATACCGCGCAACTTTCGCCGATATCATGCACCCATTATTTACCTTCCTCAAAACAGCCACCATACCTACCTATTATGGCATTTCCATAGCCATTCCGAGATATATTGCCATGCAACTTTCATCATTCCGTTTATTATGACATGCTCCATCGTTGTCATATTGCTCTTTGCATGATCATGTAGTTGACATCGTATTTGTGGCAAAGCCACCATCATAATTTTCATACATGTCGCTCTTGATTCATTGCATATCCCGGTACACCGCCGGAGGCATTCATATAGAGTCATATCTTGGTCTAGATTTGAGTTGTAATTCTTGAGTTGTTCAATAAAAGTGTGTTGATCTTCATTATTAGAGCATTGTCCCAGTGAGGAAAGGATGATGAAGACTATAATTCCCCCACAAGTCAGGATGAGACTTCAGACTTTACAAAGAACAAAAAAAGATAAAAGAAAAAAAGGGAGAAAGGCCAAAAAAAGGGGGAAGGCCAAAGAAAAAAAGAAAGAAAAGAAAAAAAGAAAAAAAGGAGAAAAGAAACGAAAAAAATAAAATGAGAGAAAAATAGAGAAGGGACAATTGCTACTATCTCTTTTCCACACTTGTGCTTCAAAATAACACCATGATCTTCATGATAGAGAGTCTCCTATGTTGTCACTTTCATATACTAGTGGGAATTTTTCATTATAGAACTTGGCTTGTATATTCCAATGATGGGCTTCCTTAAAATGCCCTAGGTCTTCGTGAGCAAGCAAGTTGGATGCACACCCACTTATTTTCTTTTGTTGAGCTTTCATACATTTATAGCTCTAGTGCATCCGTTGCATGGCAATTCCTACTCACTCACATTGATATCTATTAATGGGCATCTCCATAGCCCATTGATACGCCTAGTTGATGTGATATTATCTTCTCCCTTTTGTCCTTACAACCACCATATACCACCATAGTACTATGTCCATGGCTTGCGCTCATGTATTGCGTAAGAGTTGAAAAAAAGTTGAAGCGCGTTAAAAAGTATGAACCAATTGCTCGGCTCGTCATCGGGGTTGTACATGATGGGAGCATTTTGTGTAATGAAAATGAAGCATGGCCTAACTATATGATTTTGTATGGATAAATTTTCTTTGGCTATGTTATTTTGATAGGACATGATTATTTGTTAGTATGCTTCGAAATATTATTATTTTTATGTTTTATAAACTTTTAGCTTGTATCATTTGGATCTTCACATTCATGCCACAATAAAGAAAATTACATTGAGAATTATGCTAGGTAGCATTCCACATCAAAAATTCTGTTTGTACCATTTACCTACTCGAGGACAAGCAGGAATTAAGCTTGGGGATGCTTCATACGTCTCCAACGTATCTATAATTTTTTATTGTTCCATGCTATTATATTACCCCTTTTGGATGTTTATGCGATTTATTTTACACATTTATATTATTTTTGGGACTAGCCTACTAACTGGAGGCCCAGCCCGTATTGCTGTTTTTTTGCCTATTTCAGTATTTCGAAGAAAAGGAATATCAAACGGAGTCCAAACGGAATGAAACCTTCGGGAGCGTGATTTTCGGAACGGACTTGATCCAAAGGACTTGGAGTGCAAGTCAAGAAGCAATCGGGGTGGCCAGGAGATAGGAGGGAACGCACACCCCTCCTGAGCGCGCCCCCTGTCTCCTGGGCCCCTCAAGCGGCCACCGACGTACTTCTTCCTCCTATATATACCTACATACCCCGAAAACATCCAGGGAGCCACCAAAGAAATATTTTCGCCACCGTAACCTTCTGTATCCGCGAGATCCCATCTTGGAGCCGTTGTCGGCGTTCTGCCGGAGGGGGAATCGACCATGGAGGGCTTCTACAACAACACCATAGCCCTTTCGATGAGTTGTGAGTAGTTTACCACAGACCTTCGGGTCCATAGTTATTAGCTAGATGGCTTCTTCTCTCTTTTTAGATCTCAATACAATGTTCTCCCCCTCTCTTGTGGAGATCTATTTGATGTAAACTCTTTTTGTGGTGTGTTTGTCGAGATCCGATGAATTGTGGGTTTATGATCAAGTTTATCTATGAGAAATATCTGAATCTTCTCTGAATTCTTTTATGTATGATTGAGTTATCTTTGCAAGTCTCTTTGAATTATCAGTTTAGTTTGGCCTACTAGATTTATATTTCTTGCTATGGGAGAAGTGCTTAGCTTTGGGTTCAATCTGGCGGTGTCCTTACCCAGTGATAGAAAGGGTTGCAAGGCATGTATTGTATTGTTGCCATCGAGGATAAAAAGATGGGGTTTATATCATATTGCTTGAGTTTATCCCTCTACATCATGTCATCTTTCTTAATGCGTTACTCTGTTCTTATGAACTTAATACTCTAGATGCATGCTGGATAGAGGTTGATGTGTGGAGTAATAGTAGTAGATGCAGGCAGGAGTCGGTCTACTTGTGACAGACGTGATGCCTATATACATGATCATGCCTAGATAATCTCATAATTATTCGCTTTTCTATCAATTGCTCGACAGTAATTTGTTCACCCACCGTAATACTTCTGCTATCTTGGGAGAAGCCTCTAGTGAAACCTATGGCCCCCGGGTCTATCTTCATCATATAAGCTTTCAATCTACTTTTATTTACATCTTTACTTTTTGCATCTATATTATAAAATACCAAAAAAATATTTATCTTATCATACTATCTCTATCAGATCTCACTTTCACAAGTGGTCGTGAAGGGATTGACAACCCCTTTATCGCGTTGGTTGCGAGTTCTTTGTTTATTTGTGTAGGTGTGTGGTACTTTTGAGGAGCCTCCTACTGGATTGATACCTTGGTTCTCAAAAACTAAGGGAAATACTTACGCTAATGTGATGCATCACCCTTTCCTCTTCAAGGAAAACCAACTCAAGCTCAAGACGTAGCAAGCCGGCTGGAGACGGGCCTGGATGGCAAGGAGCTGCTTGTCGAGCGACCGATGGGTGTTCTGCGCAATCTCCGCACCAGCCCGCCTCCGCTATTCGCGGTGAGCTTCGATGGCTTGGCTGGCGATGACAGCGTAGCCAGGGAAGTACTCTGTGCAAGTTGAAAAAAGAAAATATGAAGTCGGAAGCCGGAACATATAACAGTCGGCGGTCGAAAGAAAGAAGAAAGCAACTCACCGTCGACCATGTCCTTGATCCGGCCGTAGCTGTCGTTCAGCGCCCTCTCCGCGTTGGCCCAGTTCGAGCACCGAGTCTCAAGCTCGGCTTGGAGAGCGGCCTCACTGTCCTTCGCCGCCTGAAGGACTGCCTTGTGAAGCTCCTCCTAGTCGGCCAGCTTCTTGGCCAGGCGTTCGCGTTCCTGGGCCTCCTTGCTGCACTCCTCCTCCTTGGCATGCAGCGCGGTTTGGACCTCGCCCAACTGTTGCTGCAAGGCGGCATTGGCCTCTGCAAAGATAGCAAAGAAGGACGGTCAGCAAGCAAGCAAGAAAGAAGTACTAAGAGAGATCCCGCCCGACTGCTCAGCAGTCGGCCCGGATCTCAGGGACTACACCCAGCGGGTGCGTCGACGCGCCCCTGCAAGAGAGAGAAGCTGGAGTGCTTACTCCGGTTCTCGGACAAGTCAGTTGTCTTCTGTGCCAGCTCCCGGACCTGGGAGTTGAAGGAGGCCACGCGGAGATTGTGATAATCCTGCAACAAAGACAAACAGGAAAGAAGGCAAGTCAGCACCCGAACCTACTTGAAAGTTCCAGGCTGCCTGCTCAGCAGCCACCCCGAAGCTCGGGGACTACACGCAGTGGGTGAGCTGCCGTGCCCCCATAGAGGAATACAAGAATAAAAAGCAAAAGGCATACCCAGATGGTTGTTCCGATGCCAGGAACTTCTGGTTGTAGTGATGGAGGGAGGTGGCCTGAGCCTGGAGCCGAGCTCGGACATCCTGCGCTGCCGCGTTCAGCACGGCTATCCCACCCCCAGGCGTCCACTCCGGCGAGCCAATGCTGGAGGCCTCCACCTCTAGGGCCGACGAGCTTGCTCCCCCAGCCTCCTGCGGCTGTAGCACCGAGGCTGCCTTCGCCGCGCGCCGGCGCGCCGGAGAGTGGACCGTCGGGTCTGCCCCCGCCGCCAGCCGGCGGCACCAGTGGTGTGTCAGGCTGGCCGCCTTGATCCTCGACGGTAGGCGTCGGCGCAGGCACCTCAGCCCCTAGGGCGATGCCGTCGCCTCCCTCCTTTCCCATGGCCGGCTGATTGTCGCTGACTCCTTCAGGCGGCGCCGAGACCTCGGGCGTGGGTCGCACGACACGTAGGGGGATGACGAGTTGCGAGGTTTGGCCGCGCGGGGCCTCTTCTGCCTACGCCTTGGCCGCGGCATCGGCTTGCGCCTTCGCGGCCTCGGTTTCCCCCTCCTGCGCCGCCTTGGCCGCCGCTGCCTTCTGCCGCTACTCCTTGTCCCGCTCCTCGCGGGCCTCCTGCGCGTTCCTCTCCATCACCGCTTGGATCTCGGCGCGTGGGTCTACGCGGCGGGTGTTGGCGGAAGCCTCCGTCGACCCAACCACGGAGGCGGTGCCAGACCACTCAAGAGAGAGCGGGGCCCTGATCAAGCAAAACAGGAAAGAGTTTAGAAGGGCGTTCGCCAGAAAAAAGAAGAAGGGACGGGAGAAGGAATCAAATACTTACGCAGACACCGTCGGAGGCTGCTTCACGGCCTTCCGAAAGTGGTTCGCCTTCGCGGTCGCCTGCTCCCGCTTGGTCGCCGCCGTCGAGCCCCTGGGCTTGTTTGGCCGGCTGCCGAACATCGACGACGCGGCCTGATGTTTATATGCGCTGCCTGGGGCAGCCGGCACGGCTAATGAGCTCGCGACTGCCTGGTCGGTGGCCAGCTGGCGGCACGGTGCATTCGCCTCATCGTCATCATCCGGCCAGTCGTCGATGCCGCCTTCACCTCCGGAGCCGCCTCCTCCGCCACCATCGCCCATGGCGTCATCTTCTTCCACGGCGGCCGCCCTCAAGTCGGGGTCGTTCACATCACTCACCGCTCAGTTGGGGAGGTATTCGTGGTTCTGCCCCGCGACGTCGGCTGCCGACTGGGCAATGGAGCTCTGCTGCATGGCCGACTGATCAGTCGGCAAATGAGAACCCGATAACTAGAAAGAAAAGAGAAGGAGTTGAAAAATTACCGCCAGTGGTGGGTGCGCGCGCGAGTATGGATCCTTGTCGAATTGCCACTCCTCCTTTGGGAGCTTGCAGTTCGAGATATGGTTCACTAGATGATCCACCTCTGAGCGTGGCATCACCTTGGTGCTCATCCAGCACGGGTCCCGGTGCCCGCTCATCTGGCAGATCATGTGAGGCCGACCTTGAAGGGGGAGCACCAGGCGCACCACCAAGGCGGTCAGTAGGTCCGCCCCCATGAGGCCTTCCATCCTCGTCATCATCTTGAGCCGCTCAACGGCGGTGGCGGAGGGGGCCGACAATGTCTTTGGTCGGTATGCCCAGTTGGAGCGGGGTTCAGCCGGCAGGCCGGCTGCGTAAGCCGGCAGGCTGACAAAGCCGGCCGATGGATGGACGTTCTTGACGTAGAAGTATGACTGCTGCCATAGCTTGACCGACTACGTCAAGCTAAGGATGGGAAGGGGTTGTCGGCAGCCAGCCTCCGCACCGCGATGAAGGCTCCACACTGCACCGCCTTCCCCTTGGCGTAGGTGCTGAGCTTCGTGTAGAAGAGCTCCCTCCAGAGCTCGAGGGTGGGGAGGATGCCGAGGTAGCCTTCATAGAGGGTGACGAAGGCCGACAGCAGCAACACCGTGTTCGGCGTGAGGTGGTGCGGCTGGAGTCCGTAGAACTGGAGGAAGGAGCGGAGGAAGCCGCCCGCTGGCAGGCCGAAGCCGCGGAGGCAGTGCGAGCGGAAGATGACACGCTCGCCTTCCTTCGGTGTCGGCGAGATCTCCCTTTCGGACGCCAGGCGTACCCTCACGAAATCCTTGCCGGGCAGCCGCCGCGTTTGGCGGAGGAAAGTGATGTGGTCCTCATGGACATTGGGTCCGTCCCACGCTCCTGATCGCGCCATGGGCGCTTGGAGCTTGGCGGAGGAGAGGTGCGGCAGTGGATGCACGAATCCTTAGCAGAGCAGCAGCGCTGCGGGATGACTGACGACGGCGGCGACAAGCAGCAGCGGCGGCAAAGAAAGAGGAAGAAGAAGATGGCTTGGGAGGAGGAGGGCGCGCATGTGTCTGTCGCTCCCCTCCTACCCCACCTTATATCCCTAGGCGGTGGAGCCGAGGGGGCGGGGCATGGGGGTCGTGGGATTAACTACGCCCACGTCCCCATGACCCCCCGTTTATCGCGCCATAATGGTCTGCATTTACCACGCTCGGAATGCCAACCGTCCGCCTCAGCCTCAGCGGATCCGCGCGTGGGCCGAGGCACGATAGTGGCAGGCCCCAACCTGCGGCGACGTCCCATCGCACGCATGGGTTGGCAGGCTAGCTCTAGCGACTAGTGTCGTGTGTCGCGCGGACAGCGGAAGGCCGGCTCAACTCCCGGTGAGCGCGCCACTTAGCTCTCGCCTTCACGTTTTAAAACCATCAATACGGCGTGCCTGGCCGTGGCCGACTCCTGGTAGCTGGCTCTTCGGGGTGGGAAGCTGCTGTGGCCTCTCGCTTTTTTCGCCGCGATGCCCCACCAGCTTCGGGGACTACTGTCGGAGTAAACCACGGGTAGCCCTATCTGCTCCCCATGACGTTTCAAGACATCGGGGCCGGCTGGGCCCCTCAAGCATCCAAGACAAAGGGCCGCCTTCTTGGGGCAGTTGGTCCAAGCGGCCGGCTGCAGGAGGGCAGAAAGGCCCAATGAGCGGCCCCAGAGTGGGCCGACTCCTAGCAGGCGGCCACGGGAGTGGCCGACTCCTAGAAGGCGGCCCACCCTCACACCCTCAAAGTTTGCACCCACATAATGGCGACGAGACGGGGCGTGGCTACAGTGCAGCCTGTCACCCCTAAATCCCGGAGCGGGCGGGACCACGGTGCAACATACCGGGCGGCCATCCCTAGCCCGGCGCGACACTGTTGCCACGTTGACTATGACATCATCCATGGCAGAGCTTCCATACTCCCACGACGGGCTGTCGATACGGCCCGCAGGAGGCGGGCCCTACCTTCTAGTGAGATACTAGGAGGCGGCATGCCCAGACCAGTCGGCATAGGGGGAGGCCGGCTCTCAACAGCCGGCCCTCCCCTTCCGTAGAAGTTTGTGCGCCATAAACCAGATAAGACGGGGTGTGGCAACAATGAACGCCTCCTAGGCGGTGGTACTGTAGCCACACTCTCCCCGACCAAGCCATCGTCATTAGGGGCAAGGCTATAGTAATGAGCAGCCGACAGGACCCACAGGCAGTGGGCCCAACCTATCGGCCAAGAGCCCTGCAGCCGGTGGGACCCACCAGGCGGAAGGCCCCAGCAGCCGGCAAAGAAGCCGACAACCATAGACACCGACGGCCTGGGCCTACAACCAGCCGGATTACCATTGTACTGCTGAGGGGTAGGCCTAGATAAACCCCCCAGGGCACCCATGCAAAGGGTTCAACTTCTTAGATCACACACCCCACGTAGAGAGAGGAGTAGAGCTAATCTTGCCCTCCTTCCTCCTCTAGCCGAATAGCTGAAGGAGCAACCTTGTAGCCCTTGTTGATTTAGTGATTATGCGGAGACCTTGCAGAGCAGGACTAGGGGTGTTATCTCCTAGGAGAGCCCCGAACCTAGGTAAGATTCGCCGGTGTGCATGTCTATGTCTTATCCCGTTTCCAGGCACCGGCGACGTCTTACTAGCTCCCACAATGATTAGCCATCCTTTGGCATATGTCGCACCAACCACCCGAAAATTGGTCCGGGCAACGTGGAGGCGGTGGTGGACGCATCCGGCAGCGGGGTGGACACGTCCGGTGGCGCGGAGGAGGCTTTGATCTAGGGTTTGCCCGAAATTCCGGGGGAGGGGACTGATTTATAGGTAGAGGGAGCTAGGAGAGTCCAAATGAGGTGTGGTTTTCGCCCACATGATCGTGATCCAATGACGGTGGGTATGGAGGGGGTTAGATGGGCTAGGAGCTGTTGTGGAGGGGGTGCTGGGCTGCAAAGAGAAGGGGGTTTCGGTTAACTCGGTTAACCGTTGGGGCATCGAACAACCTCCAAATTGAACGAAATTTGGCAGGCAGTCTACCAGCGATATACCAAGACCACTCAGCAAATCTCGGCCCATTCCGAGAATGTTTTTCCACGGCTCACAAAACAAGAACTAGGAGGTGCTGCGGGTGCGTGCGGGTGTCGTTGGGGTCAGAACAGACAACGGAGAGAACCGGGGGAACCCGAACGGATGCAAGTTTCGAAAAACATGCAGATGAAATGCAGATGATGACATGGCAAAGTGTAACACGCAAGCAAATGACATGGCAACAACGGCGAATAACTGAAAGACACCTGGCGCATCAGATTCGGGGCATTACACGTAGGGAGGGGCGGTTTCCCCCTAACAACTTTTTCATGTTGGTTCTTTTCATGCAGTTTTATTTAGGAATCGACTTCTCGTCCATTTTAGTGAGGTTATGCCTTTTTATCTTTTTATTATTGTTTCCTTTTTATTTCTGGTTCCCATTTCCCCCCTTTTCATGGTTATTATATTTTTTCATCATCTATTAAAACATTTATATCACGTATTTAAGAGGATGTGTATTTAATTATTTCATTGTATATTTAGAAAATGTCCATTGTGTATTATTTTTTTATTAGCTGCTTCTGTTGAGATCATCACCCGCATCTCCTAGCTCGGTTGGTTATTTGCACTAGAGAGGCTCTATTTCGTTTCATGCTTCAAAGTTCGTCATGGTGGTGGATACTAAGTGGGGAAGAGATAAAGGTCCATATCGGGATGGAGCACAATCCTAGTGGATGATTTGGGGCAGCCTTGGTGCTAGTTGTTGTGTTCGGTTGCCGACTTGTCCTTCACATCGCATCTTCGGGCCAAAGGGCGGCCATATCTATTCCTCCCGGCCATGGAGCCAAAAGGGAGGCAACATTTCTTCATCACGGAGTTTGCAGCATGGAGTCTCGGAGGTCAAGTCATCCCAAGTGGTGTTGTCCCGACGGCGATGAGATTGTTCCCGTGGAGAAGAAGCTTTGGACTTGATCATGATTTCCATCTTGGTTCTAGGGTCCTTTTATAAAAGTTAGGGACCAATTTATAATTTTATTTTAGATAGGGGTCCTGTTGTAATCTGTTGTGTACCTAAATTGTTTAGTTAATGCACCTTCTGGTCCTTCTAGACCTCTCTTTCATAAGAAAAAATAGAGGGTGTGAGTGTGAATCAACTGGTGTGTCTCACCCGGAATTTTTTTCCATTGCATGTACATCACACGTCTACGGCCACATGGAGGATGACATACTCATCGTTCATAGAGTTGAATTGCTTCGGAAGTTTCTCAAAACGTATTACATATGTATAGGTGCTAGCTCTAGTTAGAAGAATAGTTGGGTATGAGTTATTGTGTGCTTGTGTGAGTGTGGTGTGTGTGTTCTACATTTCATCACATTCTACAATTTGTATCCATATAGTCAAGGCTCAAAAAAGGAAAGTAAATAATGATGGAAAGTGGGTCCGTAAAGTAGGTACTAAGAAAAGAGTACATTGGGCAATTTTCTTGTTTCTTAGATCCAACCTATTTTGAAGATTGCTCACCATAGCACCAACACAATGGTCTTGCTCTCCCAATGCATGTTTAGCACCAACAGTGCTAAGAAATCATAGAACACAATGTTTACCAACATTGATCACGATCTTGCATCCCCACACCCTTTCTCTCTCTGTTTGGTGTCCATCCTCCAACTAATTAAGGGCTCCTTTGATTCAAAGGATTTCTGTAGTATTTTTTACAGGATTGGAATCCTTAGGAGTTTTTACAATGTTGGTCCTTTATTTCAAAGGATTGGACTCCATAGGAATTTTTCCTATGAAATCATTTGTACTACATTTCTTAGAAAATCCAACATCCACTCCAACCTTTTTCTACAATTTCTTTATTTTTCATATGGCATCAAACACTCCTTGTTAATCCTACAGGATTCAAATGGGCATGCCACTCCAATCATATGTTTTTCCTATTCCTAGGTTTTCATAATCCCGTGAATCAAAGAGGCCAATATATATAAAGAAATTTTGTAATAAGAACTAAATCTGAACTTCAAAACTGAGCTTGTAATTGACTTATGCGACATCCTTACAATAGTGTGCCTCAAGGGCAGACTCCTCTCATTTTGGTTGGTCGGGCGAAGTATTATGTGTACCAGTGTATGTATTATAATGTAATCATTGGTTAATCACATCATAGTCTTTCCTTATAATTGTGTCCACGTGTTTTGACTATTTTGCTTGCCCATATATAGCAATGTCACTATCAATAATTATCATTGTGGTAAATTATTTGGGTTTCGGAGTGGTGTCACCTAATGGGTTAAATTCCATATGTAGTCAAGTTCTGCTCATCTATTAATTATACTGATAGGACTTGTCATTAGTTTTCCTTAATTATGCAAGTACTGCTTGTATTTTCTTTGAAATCTTATTACATATATCCTCTTTAAATTGCTACCATCATAGCTTATTTTTTCCTCACCATGTTTTGCCACTACAAATCGTTTGGCATATTGAAATGACTTATTACATTATTTTTTGAAAAGGAGGATGACCCCGGGCCTCTGCATCAGGGTGATGCATACGGCTATTTTATAAATCCTTTAGCGTATTGGAATGACTTATTACATTATTGAGATGATTTGTTACTTCAAAAAAGTATTGTGCTTCAAGAAAAACTTCAAAAAAGTATTGTTACAGCCATAACATCATTTATTGTTGTAGTTAATGGTGAAAACATTATTTTTCTAGCTTTGCTTTTTGAAAAGGGGCGCTTTAGTACTTAAAAGATTTAAGCATTACACCCGGCCTCTGCATAACTAAGATGCACACAGCCAAATAAGATCCTCTCACACAAAATAAAAATAAAAAGGTGAATTACAACGAAACATGTAGAGTCTGTATAACGCCTAATGTGGAGGGGGGTCAATCCTTAGATCATGCTGCCACCCATGTTGGGTAAAAGTATCCCTCGAGGTAGCCTCCAATCGTGTACACACCTCCGTAAACAAGCCTCGATTCTCCAAGCGGTGTAGAGAGGACCATAAACGAAGAGTCCCAGTACATCTGTAGATAACCTGCAACAGAGAAGTATTTTTATCGTTAAAAACCTTATCATTTCTACATGGCCAAAGCGACCAAATAACGACAAGCGCTCCCACCCTGAGAAGAGTTCTAAACCTGTGATCAATCCTATGTAACCAGTTGCCAAATACATTAGCGACACTACATGGAGGATAAAAGCCAGAAGCTATTTGGATGACTGACCATATAGAACGAGCCAATTTGCATTGGAGGAATAAATGTTTTATTATCTCCCCATGGTGACTAAATACACATTGCGGGCTTCCATGCCAATTCCTCTTAATAAGGTTATCTTTAGTAAGAATGACTCCGTGACTAAGATACCATGCAAAGATTTTGTTCTTAAGAGGTATCTTCATCTTCCAGATCTTCTTGTTATTAACAACTGGCACATCAGACTGGATTAATGCTCTATATATAGAATCCGCTGAGAATTGTCCATTCCAATGGAGGTTCCATCGGAATACATCAGACCCATGTGACAATTGCACCGTGGTCAATCCTTGGAGCAGGATATTCCATGATTGGAGTCTGGGTCCAATTAAGTCTCTTCTGAACGTCACATTTGGCGGAAATGATTCCATTACCGTGGCGATAGTATCACCTTTGTGGCGCACAATGTTGTATAGAGCCGGATATTGTTCCCGGAGTGTGGCATTTCCTAGCCACTTGTCCTCCCAGAATCTAATTTTCGAGCAGTCTTTAATCGAGAAGGATCCATAGCAGAAGAAATATTTCTTCGTAGCCATTAGACCTGCCCAAAAGTGGGAATCCCCAGGCTTCCAATATACTTGGGATACTGCCTTGGAACCCACATATTTCCTCCTTAGGAGGGTTTGCCATACACCATCTTCCGTTAGTAATTTAAACAACCATTTGCCGAGGAGGGCCCTATTCTTAACCTCAAGGTCATGAATGCCCAACCCGCCTTGGTCTTTGCACTACAAGAAATATGTCAACTTATGACCTTCTGTCAGTGACCCTGGAAGAATTGGCCATAGATTTATGACCATTTGAGACCAATTGGTCAAAAGCTGTTCGAGGGGCTCCAAACCCTAAACCATTGCGACCATTTTGGTCAGAAAGGTCATAATTTCCTTACATAAAATGGTCATAAAGCTAACAGCGCTAGTCCGCTGCCTTATTTCTAGTTGTTAACGACCAATATAGATGGTCATAGCCTTGTAAATTGTGGTGGGTTGCTATGACTAGGCGCCACCTCATCAGTTTTGCCTATGTGTCATGTCCATGTGGCAGTTTTTGCCCTAGGTTGTGAAGCAACCTATATTTCTGTCATTCCCAAAATTCCCAAAAAAATCTCATAAATTCTTTGGGTCATATCTTTGTCAAATATGTAAAAACCTTCCTTGCCTAGTTCAAAAATAATTCAAAAATATTCATTTTCCTATTCTGTTCAGAGTAACAGTTTGTGAAGGAAGTACCACTTTGGCATGTCCAAATAGTATCCATTTTCTACAGTGCATTCCTATGCCCAAATAACCATCCTTCACCAAATGCCAGCTCAATGCATTCATTATTTTGAGCCGAGCTTCAACATTCGTATTTATGTCCAGTGTGGTGGTTTGCAAAGCAAGTACCACCTACGCCCCTCCTTTTGAGCTGAAAATTTGTGAAAACGGTCTTCTTAGTAACTGATCATCCTCAGCCAAAACTCACGCCCATTAGCCATGTACATTTCGCGTACCGCTAATCAAACACTTGGCTGCTAATTCATGTTTGAGCATCGATTGGTCCCCTCGTGAGAATCT
This sequence comes from Triticum aestivum, assembly GCF_018294505.1. Taxonomy (NCBI): domain Eukaryota; kingdom Viridiplantae; phylum Streptophyta; class Magnoliopsida; order Poales; family Poaceae; genus Triticum; species Triticum aestivum. The sequence goes on from NC_057795.1 coordinate 56,570,469, forward strand.
TATGTTGTAATTTTCTTCCTAGCACCAATCTGGGGAGTGCCCAACCCACTAGACATGCCTAGGCCGCCCAGAACACATGGGAACGCCACGGTCACGCGGTGACCACGCGGCGAGCATGCGAGTTTACGCGCTCAAGAGTTGGGGCCCTCGGCCACCGCCCAAACCTCGACGTATCGCCACCAAACCATGTATTTATGATTAAATAGGTCCTTATGTACCTAGAAATGATTTTTTAAAAAAATAAATAGCAAACTATGAGGCAGCTGCAGTTCAAATTTGACCCGCTTCCAACTGAATCGGCAGAAATTTGTCTTTTTCACGAGAGGTGGATCAAAAACTTTTACACCAGACCATTTTGTCAATTGTGCATTAAATATGGCCTAGTATTTTATAAAAATGATTTGGTCCAATTTTGCAACAATTTTTTGGTAGTTCCTTCACAAAAAACCTCCTTTCGGGCACTCGAAAAATGGAAAATGGTTTTTTCGTCCAACGAAAATGAAAACTTCCTTAGGCAACATTGTTTGCTATTCCAATATGCACCCTTGTGGACAATATGAGATCATTTGAACAAACTATGCCATGAATGTGGTCATAAGATTGATCATTTGGCTTGAAAGCCATGAATCTTCACACTTGATAGCTCATTTCTGAGAACACTTTTTTAAAATAATTACCGTATTACAAGTTTATTATTTTTTCTGGAAACTTAGTCACATATAATGACACAATGTGAAGGTTTTCCAATTTTTTTCATTTTTTTTTGAATTTTTTATGCCCGTTTCAAAATGCGGTCAAAACGACGGGCTTGGCCGTTCCTACCTAGTGGTTGAATCTTGGAAATTTTTTGATGTTTCTCTGATTAAATAGTTACTTATTTACCTAAAAATGATTTTTGGAAAAAATAAATAGCAAACTATGAGGCAGCTGCAGTTCAAATTTGACCCGCTTCCAACTGAATCGGCGGGAATTTGTCTTTTTCACCAGAGGTGGATCAAAACTTTTGGCACCCAAACATTTTGTCAATTGTGCATTAAATATGGTCTAGTATTTTATAAAAATGATTTGGTACAATTTTGCAACAAATATATGGTAGGTCCTTCACAAAAAAACCTCATTTCGGGCACTCGAAAAATGGAAAATGAATTTTCCCTGCAAAGAAAATGAAAACTCCCTTTGGCAACATTGTTTGGAATTCCAAGATGCACCCTTGTGCACAATATGAGATCATTTGAATAAACTATGCCATGAATGTGACCATGAGATTGAGCGTTTGGGTTGAAATCCATGAATCTTCACACATGATAGCTCATTTCTGGGAACACTTTTTAAAAATAATTACCGTATTACAAGTTTATTATTTTTCCTGTAAACTTGGTCACATATAATGACACAATGCGAAGGTTTCCAATTTTTTGATTTTTTTTGAATTTTTTATGCCCGTTTTAAAATGCGATCAAAACGGCGGGCTTGACCGTTCCTAGATAGTGGTTGAATCTTGGAAATTTTTTGATGTTTCTCTGATTAAATAGATACTTATTTACCTAGAAATGATTTTTGGAAAAAATAAATAGCAAACTATGAGGCAGCTGCAGTTCAAATTTGACCCATTTCCAGCTGAATCGGCGTGAATTTATCTTTTTCACCAGAGGTGGATCAAAACTTTTGGCACCCAAACATTTTGTCAATTGTGCATTAAATATGGTCTAGTATTTTATAAAAATGATTTGGTACAATTTTGCAACAAATATATGGTATGTTCTTCACAAAAAAATTCATTTTGAGCACTCGAGAAATGGAAAATGAATATTTCATGCAACGAAAATGAAAAATTTCTTAGGCAACATTGTTTTTCATTCAAGATACAAACTTGTGCACAATGTGAGACCATTTTTTGATTTTTTTTTCATGTGTAAAAGTAGAAGAAAAACAAAAGGAAAAACACAATTATATGTGATCTATTCTCATTGGTGGGTTTAGTTGTCACACGGATCGATGACATGGCACCCATTCATCCGTCCAACTCTCCACCTCTCCATCCAGCCATCCATCTGCAGCACAAACCCTAACCCGCACCCACACTCCTCCTCCCTCAGCTCCTCACCGCCGCCACCTCCTCCCAGATCCCCCTGTCCCCGACCCAGACCTCCCTCTCTCTGCCATCCCAACCCCGCCGCCGGCCTCCCCCACCCCCACCGCCGCCGACCTCCTCATCACCCCCAGCACCGGCCATCCTTCCTTCCACCACCCCTCCTGTCCGAGTCGCCCCCTCGCGAACAAATCTCGCGAGCCAATTCCCCTCCCCTCCCCATACCCCCACGCGCGTGATCCAGGCGGAGATGGACACCGCCGCCGCCATCGCCCCCCATCCCCACCGTCGATGGCCACCACCTCCTCTCCTCGAGGCCCAGTTCGAGCAGGCGAGGCGGATTGGCAGCCTTGGCCACACCGATCTGGCGGACACAGCCTCGATCCGGAGGGAGGGATTTGGCAGCCATGGTGATGGGGGTCGCCTCCCTCCCCCTCCCCTCGTCAGAGCTCACCGGCGGGTTCCTGGGCTGGCGCGGCTCCCGCGAACAGAAGCCCGTCACAGCATCGCACAACAGCAATTCCATTGCCCCAGACCGACGCACGGCGACCTCAGCAACTCCGGCCAGGATGGTCACGGTAGGGTGAGCCCCTCTTACTCGTACGCACCATTATCATGGGGATTAGTTCTTGTCGTGTGATCTGAACTGACCATTTGGCGCTCGCACTCGTGCAGTTCCACCAATACGAGGTTGTCGGGAGGGGCCTGCCGACGCCGACCGAGGAGCATCCCAGGATCTACCGCATGAAGCTCTGGGCCACCAGCGAGATCCACGCCAAGTCCAAGTTCTGGTGAGGACATGATTCAAATTCGGAAGCCTCTCGAGAATGCGTGAAGGAGAGCTACGGCCAGATCCTCGCCTTCAACGAGGTGAGCTCTTCTTCCACGCTCATTTGAGTTTACTCCATGGTTGAATCGTAGCATTGAACAGTCCCTCGTTACTGCAGTCGATATTAACAAATGCAGTGCTCGTGTCATGGATAGCATAACCCACCTGTGTCACACCAGATTGATTTCGATGGTTTAACATAACAAGTACAACAAGTAGATAGTTTTTTTTCACTGTGCTAGTCCTAAACCTGACTGCAAAGCACTGTACGTAGGCACTGAAAGGCAGCTCGAAGTCTTTTATGGGAGTATATACTTCTTTTATCTATTATGGGAGTATATACTTAATAGATGGAATAAAGAGAAGAGAGCGTACTTAAACAACACTTCTTTTATGGGAGTATATAACTGTATCATACAATAGCATCAGCTCATGCATTTTCAATTCCTTGTCTAGGCGATACCGAATTGTTCTGTTCATATTTGGGGTGATTCTCATACAGAGCTGTATTTCTCTAGGATTTATGTCTATAGAAGCTACATGTAGAATTCTGGTCTCTTACATTTTTCATAGAAAGTAAAAGGGAAAAGGTTAATTTTATGTATTAACATGGCCATACTAGAAGGTTAGTTTTTTTGAAATAGATATCAAGGGTAATTTGAGTTATTTGTCATCTCTAAAAGCTAAACTGTTGTAGTTCTGCTGACCAACCTGCGTGTTTCACTTCAGGTGTGAGGAGGAGCCTGTGGCTGAGACTGCATCAGCATAGATGCTGCAACACATCACAGCGAGTTCCTCGGCCTCTGTTACGGACGATGCAGCAGTAACTCAAGACACCATTCATGACTCGTGCCACTTCTACATTTTCTTTCTCTGTTCAAGTTACTAACGTGATTTATTCCTGGTACTTGTTGCTGCTGTATTCTGATTACTTGTTGTGACCGGTATTCAGAGATTTTGGTGGTTTCTTTGAGTACATTTAACTTGTAGTTCTCCAGTATTCCTGGTTATGGTTGGTGTTTGCACCCACTCGCTGCTGTATTCTGATTACTTGTTGTGACCGGTATTGTTCAAATGATAATTACGTTGTGTTCGATTGATGTCCTGCTAGCTGCTACTACTAATTTTTACTGCCATGATGTTGATACTTCTTAGAATATGTTCAGTGCCTTAATTCTAGTAGTATTTGTTATCGAAAACATGATTGTATTGTGAGCCATCAAGCTCTTGGAGTCTTCTTAGAGCTTGCTGGTATTTACATTTTTCCACCAATATAATATTTGCTACTATTTACTCCTCATGGTTGCTACTGTTATCCATGCCCTCATGCTTCAGGATCGACTCCTAGCTGCTTGTGTATCTATTTATTATTCTGTTAATTATTCTTTTCCTAGCTGTTCTCTGTTGGAAGGTATTGCTTTCATTTTGAATTGGCGGCCATGATAACGGTCATTTTCATTCTTCTACAAGAGCTCTAGGTTGAAGAAGTTAAAAGAAGGGAACGCTTCATCTTTGATATGGAAGGTAAATGCCATTTCAGAATCACTGCTGTAATTTTCATTTTTCAAGAAGAATTGGTTGATCTGCATGGCAAATGCATGATGATTAGGAATATGATCATGTCTCCTGTAGAATTGGATTTCTCTGGCCGTTCCGTAAACTAAATTTGGTTCAGTTAAAAAACTGCACTACCTGACAGTTTTGGGAAGCGAGCTTCTAGCTGAAAAACGAGTTTGTTATGCTCATAATTTCAAGTTGGCCTCTACATATGAGTTGTAAAGCATGCTCTAAGTTTTCCGTAGAGTACTCATTTGCTTCGTTTGGATGTATGGTTTGAGAGCAGCCGTCTATTTAGTTTGCTGTCCAGAAATATAGTACAGTTTAATGTCGGTGGTGGTCTTGTCTTAGATAGATTCTGTAGTGTATTAATCTCACTGGGTAGAGTGGCCTACTTGCACACTTTTATTGACTCGTTGGTTACTGATTACTTTTGAGCGAGTAGCACATGTCTCAAGCAACTGTAGTATTCCTTTCCCTGAATTGCTCCCTTGTTTTGCTGTGGTCGTATGCTCCGTGGTCAATGATGCGTGTTGTATACATATTAAAACCAAAATTGGAGTTGTTTTAGTTGTGCATATTAGAACTGAATTATGCTCTGTTTTGCTGTAGTTGTATGCTCTTATTGCTAAATTGTTTAGTGGGTTGTTCAAACTAAACTCGTCTAGTTAGCTTGCTATGATGTATTGTATATTATTGTACTTTAGACGTCTTGTAGAATTTGGTGTGGCAATACATCTGAAGTACAGTAATATACAATACATCATAGTACAGTAATATACAATATCTTGCTATGAAAGATTTTAGAATTCTTTTAGTTGCTGCTTCTCATGTATACATCAGCTGTTGTGATTACATCTTCATTACATTATAGACATCTGCATTTCTGTGAAATTTTGTTAAATATATATTTTCTAGATTGTCTATACACTAAACCTGGAGGTTTGAATATCTACTCCAGGAATGAAGATGGTACTCTAATGCCTTTGTGTTCACCCTTTTACAGGAGCTCCAGGCCTAGGAAATTTCAAGTTCGAAGTGGCGTGTAGCCCTAGCAGCAAAGATTTGTTCTGTTTGACTGTAATAAACTGTAAATATTATAGTACTGTAATAGTAGGCATATCTGGGTTGTAATAGACTATGCATAGATTGTAATAGACTATGTATAGTAGCTCCAGGCCTAAGAAATCTACATTTTTTCTGTTCTATTTAAAATATGGATTATTTGTGTGATTTGAAGACGTGTGAAATGGAAACCTGATTAGTGGGCCCATTTGTAAAAATAATCTAAACAATGCTCACATTTTTGACATGTGGGACCAATATAGGAGATTATAACAAGTGGGACCCATCTGACTTGTGGGACCAGATTGAAAAATATATATTGAAAAACTAAAAAGGCCATGGCCCAAAATATAAAAAAGGCCAAATTGTTGGGCCAGGCCCATGTAGCTAGACAAAATTCATAGAAAAAATATACAGTAAAAAGGCCGAATTGTTGGGCTAAGCCCATGTAGAAAACCGAATTGGACCGGGCTGAATCTTGTGCCACATCAGCTTGCCACGCTGGATTCCTACGTGGTCTGGGGAGGTTGCTAGTGACCAAAACGCCACAGTAGACATATTTTGGTCATAAACGTCTACGACCTTCTCACAGAGAAGGTCGCTATAGTCAGTTTACGACGCCCAGCTTTTGACCTTATGTTTTTGGTCACAAAAAGGTCGTAAATGGAAATTTGTGACCTTTCAGTGACCAATAGTCAAGGTCATAAGTTGACATATTTCTTGTAGTGTTGGGACGGAAAACCACACTCCATTTAGCTAGTCGATATTTCTTTCTCTCGCTATCTCCTTGCCAAAAGAATCTTGATAGGAAGTAATCCAATCTATGTAAAACTCCTTTCGGTAACTGAAAGAAGGAAATCATATATAGTACCATATTACTAAGTACTGAATTTATGAGAACCAATCTTCCACCCAGAGACAACAGTTTACCTTTCCAACTGCTAAGTCTTTTTTGCAGTCTCTCCTCGACGTTTTTCCATTCAGCATTTGTGAGTCTCCGATAATGTATCGGTATCCCCAAATATGTGATCGGAAACTGACCCAACCCGCATCCGAACAGTTCAGCGTACAGGTGGGCCTCGTCTTGAGCCTCGCCAAAGCAAAACAATTAACTTTTATGAAAATTGATCTTTAGACCCGAGAGTTGCTCGAATGCTGATAAAATCAGTTTCAGATTTCTTGCTTTCTCGAGGTCATGATCCATGAAGAGAATCATATCATCAGCATATTGAAGTATAGAGAGACCACCATCAACTAGATGATTTACTACCCCATCAATTTGGCCATCAACCTTGGCACGCTCAATCATGACTGCTAGCATATCCACCACTATATTGAATAGCATGGGCGATACCAAGTCACCCTGTCGCAATACCTTCTTCGTTTGAAAATAGTGTCCAACGTCATCATTGACCTTAATGGCAACACTACCTCCAGAAACGAAGCTATGGATCATAGCGCGCCACTCTGCAGAAAATCCTTTCACTCTGAGAGTCTGTTGAAGAAAAGGACACTTGACTTTGTCATAAGCCTTTTCAAAGTCTATTTTCAGTACCACCCCATTGAACTTTTTCTGGTGTAATTCATGGATTGTTTCATGAAGGATAACAACTCCATCTAGGATGTGTCTGGCTTGCATAAAAGCTGTCTGTGAAGGCGGAACCACATGTTCAGCAACCGAATTTAGCCTAATAGTCGCAACCTTCGTGAATATTTTAAAACTAACATTAGGGAGGCAAATAGGTCTTTATTGTTGTATCCTTTCAGCCTCATTGACCTTAGGTAATAAAATAATCTCACCGAAGTTTAAGCGAAACAATTCTAGTTGGCCAGCATGTAGGTTGGTAAACAAAAGTAGGAGATCCGGTTTGATGACTTCCCAGAATTTCTGATAGAACTCAGCGGGAAAACCATCCGGACCTGGGGCTTTGTTATGCTCCATTAGGAAAACTGCCTTTCTAACTTCCTCCTCGGAGTATGGGGCTGTTAGAAGGTTGTTTTCCTCATGAGAGACCTGAGGGATGTCATCTGTTCGGGTCTCATCCATCGAGAAGGTTCCTTCCTCTGGGGCTCCGAACAGATTTTTATAATAATTAGTGATATAAGATTTAAGTTGCACATGCCCCTCAACCACCCCCTCATCGTGTTGTAGGGAATGAATAATTTTCTTCCGGTGTCTGCCATTGGCTACTCCATGGAAATATCTAGTATTCGAATCACCTTTCAGGATAAATTGAGAGTTAGAATGTTGGTACCATTTGAGTTCCTCCTCACTCAGCATGTTAGCTATCTGTGCATTCGAATGATTCTTGATCTCGATTTCATGCTGAGATAGAGGTCTAACCTCTGCTAAAGCTTCTAATTCATCAATGATAGATGTAAGACGAAGCTTCTCCTTTTTGAGGATACCCACCGTATGTCTGGCCCAACCACCAAGGAACTTATGTAATGCACCCATTTTGTTATTCCATCTGTGAATTGGGGTAGGCCCGTCGACTGGTTTCTCCCACACCTCCTTGACCATGTCATGGAAGCCATCCCGAAGCAACCACCCAAGTTCGAACTTGAACTTGCGTCTATGTTGTGGTCGTGGCAACCCAGTAGTTAGAAGAATGGGTGTGTGGTCTGATATAGCCTCGATACGAGGTAGAGCACGAACAGAAACCATAGGAAATTTTGATTCCCAGTCGGTATCCATTAAAACATGATTTAGTTTCTCATATGTCGGTTCCGGAAGACTGTTCGCCATGTGAATTGTCTTCCAATCATAGAAACCTCTCGCAAATCTAGACTGTCGATGACAACATTGAAAAGGAAAGGCCAATGATTATCGAACCTACCGCGGCTTTTCTCATTTGGAAATCGAAGCAAGTTGAAATCCCCACCTATAAGAATGGGATAGGGATTATATTTCGCCAGATTAACCAATTCACGAAGAAAATCGGCCTTGAACTCATCCTGGGCTGCCCCATACACGATGACGAGGGTCCATGTGAAGTTGTCGGCCTTGTTGTGAATATGGAGTTTAACGTGAAACTCACCATTCGAACTAGCCAAAACATCCATAGTTCCTGTATTTACGCCAAGTAAAATGCCACCGGAACGACCTCTAGGTAGTCGCGAAACCCAAGTAAAGTCTATCCCGCCAGAAAGACGGTTAAGCGGACTTACTGAGAAATCACGTCTCCCGTTTCAGAGATAGCCAAAAAATCTAAATTGTATTCCCTATTACATTCTGCAATGGATAAATGTTTAGCCAAGTCACGAAGACCTCTGCTATTAAAAAACATTCCATTCATGAGGAAACAATAGAAGATTTAGAACACTTTGCCCTCTTATGGGACTTACTATCTTTTTTCGAACGTGCGGTCTTTGATTTACGTCCGGATGATGTAAGCTCAATCAATGAACTAAGCCCGGGTTCATCTAGACCCACGTCCGAAACCGCCCCTACTAAATGAGAGAGTAGATGACCATCTGATGTGGCATGCAGCTCCACCTCATTAGTACGGGAGACATAAGACTTGTTAGAAACACGTGGAGTAACTTTTAATCGGTCATATTCCAAATGTTTCAAAGCGTTAGTCGAAATAGAAATCTCCTTCTGATTCTTTCCAATACTAACACCCACATTATTCAACTTAGAAATGATGGTGGTATTGTAAAAGGCTAAAAAGTATTTGAATGACGACGTAATACCTCGATTGTCGAGGTTGTGTGCTGCTTTACGCCGCATAGCCTTGGCTAAGGAGTCCTCATCTGTGTCCATAGAACCATCTTCGGCAACCGTATGCCGACAACTTCGGCGTGTAGGAGTCAACCCCAATTGTGGTCATGGCGCCGGCTCTACAGCCGAAGGAGGGGATGATGGTGAAGTAGCAACCCCCTCCCCGAGAGTCTCAACCGCCAGCTCTAGCGACGAGGCCGCCGTTGGAAGCGTGTTAGGGACCGGCGTTACCTCGGAGGATGGTTGTTGTGAGTGCGTGGCTGCCGACAGAGGGGATGATGGTGGTGTAGAAATCGCCTCTCCAACAGCAACCGTCGAAGACGTGAATGTTGGTGTCGTAGCGGTCGGTGTAGAAGAGGTCGTCGTCGTCGACGATGAAGCGGCTCTGCACGGCTCCACCATCTCCTGAACAGGGACGGTCGGGTCGGGGACGCAGCCTCCCAGGACCGGACCAGGGCCGGCCCTGAGGGGGGGCGAACGGGGCAGCCGCCCCGGCCCCCAAACGCCAGGGGCCCCCTCCAGGTACGTGTATGTAGGGTACACAAGTATATACTACGACCAAAAAAAATTGAAGCCAAACTCAGCGACGCCCCAGCCTCTGCTCCTCTCGTGTGACTCACGTGCTAGGCCTAGGAAAGAAAGGGAGAGATGATGGGCTTGGCCCATGTTTGCACGTACAAGCAGATGACGTGAAAGAAATCGCTCGATTCACGCACGATTTCCTTTTTCTTCGGATCCTCGATCGTCTCGTTCCCTACCCTTTTGCATGTTCCGCCGACCGCTATTCGTCTTCAAGACTTCAACTCCGCCTCCTGACGAACGGCGCGACGACTACGGCAGGTACGTCTCCTCGTGCGCGCCTTCTGCCCTTGCCTGTTCTTCTTTCTGTTTCTTTCTTTTTCTAATCCTGATTTCCAAATTCTCGAACAGGTCAATAGGGAATTGTTGCCAGGGTGATCAAACGCGCGCACATAGCCAGATTAGACTACGGAGAGAAGGTACTATACTATGCCCTAGCAGATTTTGTCATGATATTAGGTGAAGATTTTCTGTAATTAATCCAATATTTTAATTTTTTGCACTAATTTTATTGTTCCTTTCAATTTCAGCACTGCCATATTGGGTTCGGGTGTAAAGTATCCATCTGGATGTGGTAAAAGAAAAAGGAAGGAGGTAGATGACATGAAAGGACCCCTTCTTAATAAATCATAAGAGCTATCCGAGCACTTCAAAAAATCTAGACGAGTTGGTGATAGTTCTTATGGATGACCAAACTAGTGCCAATCAGAAAAATGATGGTCATTCTCCTACAGAAGATGATGTTGACATCAACATTGATGATACCAATGTGAGCGATCCTGCGTCCATATTTAATTCATCTGCGACATAATTTGCTAGTGTTGATGACGAACCAGTTATTACTGTGGATATTTATGATCTAAGCAATTTGGGTAATCTTGAAAATAAATTGAGGGATATATTAGTGGAAAAGGGGCCTAAAAGGAAAGAAGAAAACACTAAATATTCTTTGGATGAAAATTCAAGACATTTTTCATATACGCATTACTCAAGAAATATGTGCAATTGAGAAGTGCGTGATAGGAAATGGTCAGTTATTTCAAAAGGCGCAAAAAAAGTGTTTTCATTGTGATGTAAGCTTTTCAATTCTGACAAATGCAAAAGTGCATTGAGGCATGAGGGGTTTTGTGATTGGAAGCATATTAATGCGAGACCGAAACATGCAGCTAGTGTTGACCATATTACCAACATAAACTCTTGGAATGAACTGAGCACTGGACTGAGAAAGCATGAAACAAATTGACAAAGGGTTACAACAGCTTGGCAACATTATGCATTGAGAAAAACATGCTTGATGAAATTGATATTGATAATATCATTAGCGATTTTCCATCTTAGAATATGAGGAGATTTTTTGAAGGAATATGTAATACATTATTTGATATGCACTTAATTTTTTCTTTGATACAAATTATATCTACATATAATGATTTATAAATAGACATCTATACTAAGGGCCATCAAGGGCCCCCAATTATAATTTCGCCCAGGGCCCCTGAAATCTCAGGACCGGCCCTGGACCGGACCTTCCAAACCAACTGCCATGTCCGCCACCTGGACGTTTGTCGGCTGTGCAGGTGCAACCTGCGTGCTGCCCAGGTGCTCGGTTGGCTGGAGTGGCATCAGCCCGATCGCATGCATGTGGGACGGCTGGGTGTTGCCCAGCTGCTCGGTCGACTGGAATGGCACCGGACGTAGTGCATGCATATGAGAAGGCTGGACATGCACGTTCTTTGTATTACCCATCAGCTCGTACTGCATGGTTGGCATCCGTCCAGTTGCATCACAAGGCCTTCATACGCACAAACATTGCCAACACACATACTCATCAAAAGATCTTCCTATTCTTCTTTCCAACGTCATGCATGTTTTTTGTGCGGTTTATATAAGCTCTTTGATTCTTCATCCTCTAGCACTTCTCTGTAAACCTTGTCTATGTCTTTGTTACTTCTTACCCAACGGAATACTATTCAAGAAATGATTGCCATTCTCAAAAAAAAAATGTTTGTCAAAATTTAAAACATGAAGCTGTGAGTTTAAATGGTAACCAGAAATTTGTGACATGATACATGCATGTTCGTTGTTTTCATGTAGCCGAATATTTAAGAGTTTCTGAAAACATTTTTATCATGGATTTTTGGTGCACGGTGCACCGGTTGCACATGATACGCACTCGCCTCCGACCTGTTGGCGCTCCACAGCCACCCACCACTTTGAAAGGGAATCCAGCTGTTGGTCCTTGGCCTGCCTGGCGAGCAGCACTTTTTTTTTTTGAGAACATTTTTTGATGACCACCTTCATCGGTAAGGAAATCCAACCCGTGAAATGGCCACTCCCCATCCACCAGTTTCGACATGGAAATGGAATGAAATAACGGACCTGGGTGGGTGGCAACGTGTAATGGGCCCCTGCTCTGCATTAGTACGAGACCAGGGGAGGTGTCAACTGGGTGGTGGAGCAACTGCGTTTGTGAAGCGCACGACGTAAAGATAGGGTGTGTGTGCGCGCGTGTATATGAGCGCTTGCGTCAACACTGTGTTTAAAAAAAATCCAGCCCGTGGAATGCCCGCTACTTTTGGAATCGAATGAATTTATTGGACCTGTATGGCTGGGTGCAGTAGGCTGTATGGGTGAGCAATTAAATTCAGAAGAACACTACGTCTGTTAAGCCCACAAATTAAACACCCACTAATCTGCCATCTGCCTATATAAACCCCACAGCCAGCTATGGGCCAGCACACTCTGCTTCTCACTGATGCCCATTCTCCTCCATTCGCTTTGCTAGCCAGCTAACACAGTCCCCCATAGGCCCGTACGTAGCAGCTGCAGGATAGCTAGGTCCAGTACGTCGTCTCGGGTGAGCTAGAGCAGATCGATGGCACTCTCTCGTCGCATGGCCGCGTCCGCCCTCCTCCTGCTGGTCCTCCTCGTCGCCACAGGTACGCCCCGCCGTCCAGCCTCTCACTCTTCCCACCGAGCGAGCTGTGGTTTGCTCCATGGATGACGTTTTACTTGCTGTGGTTTCTTTGATGTGCATGCAGAGATGGGGGCGACGACGACCAAGGTGGCGGAGGCGCGGGACTGCCTGTCGCAGAGCTTCAAGTTCAAGGGCGCGTGCCTCAGCAGCAGCAACTGCGCCGCCGTCTGCCACACCGAGAACTTCCCCGACGGCGAGTGCCACAGGCAGCACTTGGAGCTCAAGTGCTTCTGCAAGAGGCCCTGCTAGTCCGCCCCCTCGCCCAGCCCTGCCGGCCAGCGCCGAGACGTCCGATGCGATAATCCGAGCGCGTGCGTCCACGTTCGTCAGTAGTAGTACTCTCTTCGTATTTCTGTTCCGTGACGTTAGCTAGTTCTGTTCTGTTCGTCCGTGTGTCCCTCTTAGTATAGAAATAGAACTATAATAAAGTGGAAAACCAATCCGAGTTAGTTTGTTGAACGCCTGATTGTGCCTGATTTGTGTGTGGTGATGTAATAAATATGCTGGTCATTTCAGCATGGATGGACATGTGCAATGCATCCCCCGTCTCTCTTTCTATGTGTAAATATGATCGTGTTCAAAGAGAAATGCTATTATTGTGACTACTATATTTTTACAGACGTTTTTTGAAGCTTTGTGAACATTTCATTTTCATACATGAACCAATGAAGAACTATAAGTTGAGCATTACCTTGTCACAAAGAAACCAAGTTTTCTTTTTGCGCAAAAAAAAACAAAAACAAAGTAGAGCATAAAAGAGAGCATTAACAAGAGTACGGATCTTGTTTTACTCATAAACTATCTTGTGCGAAATTTTATGTGCATTGGGATTTTACTAAACCTGGTCTACAAAGCTTATTTCCTACTTTTAATAAATACTCCCTCCGTTTCTTTTTAGTCCGCATATAAGGTTTGGTCAAAATCAAGCTTTGCATAGTTTGACTAACTTTATATTAGAAAATATCAACATTCACAATATGAAATCAACATTTTCAGATGCACCATGAAATGTATTCTCATAATATATAGTTTAAGTATTGTAGATGTTCATATTTTTTAATATAAATTTGGTCAAACTTTGTGTAGTTTGACTTTGACCAAAACTTATACGCGGAGTATGTCGGGGGTTGGGTACGACATATGCCAAAGGGTGGCTTATCATGGTGGGGGCGAGTAGAACGTCGCCGGTGCCCGGAAGCGGGATGAGGCGAAGACATGCACGCCGGCGGATCTTACCCAGCTTCAGGGCTCTCCATAGAGATAACACCCCTACTGCTGCTCTGCGGGGTCTCCGCATGGTCACTATGGCAAAGTGAGTACAATGGTGCTCCTGGAGCTGTTTCTGGAGGTAGAAGAGGGCAAGGCCAGCTCTCTCCTTCCTATATTCTGGGGTCTAGTGTTATCTAGGTCCGAACCCTTTGCATGGGCTTCCTGGGGGTTTATATAGGCCTACTCCCCAGGGGTACAATGGTAATCCGGCTGGGCGCGGGTCCCAGCCGTCTATCTCTCAGGTCGTCGTCTTCTCTGCCGACTATTGGGGCCCGCCGACTGGTGGGCCCCGCGGACAGGCCTGGTACTGTAGCGGTGCTTCTGATGACGCCAGCTTGGTCATGAGGTCATGGCAACAGTGCCGCCGTCTGGCGGGCGTTCACTGTCGTCATTCCCCATCTTGTCTGATTAATGGCGCGCGGGGCCCGTGGGAGGGGCCGGCCGACTCCAAGGGGCCGACTCCCACGGGTCCGTCTTCAGGGCGCTCTTGCCATCTTCTGCCTACCCGCTGACAGGCGGTCCCTCCATCCTTGGGTCGTACAGGCAGGCGTCGTGGGCACGGTGCGCCGCGCACTAAGGCTGAGGTCAGGGGCGGCATGGCAACAGTGCCACGCCACGATGGAGATCTCCAGCGATACGGCGCACTATAGCCATGCTGGTGCTTCACAGGCAGGGTAGAGACGGCCACGCTGTGACCGTCCCCCGCCCTGTCCCTCGCGGCGAAGGCAAGTGGTGGTTGTAGTCGCGAGCCGCCTACCCTCAGTCGGCTTCCCTGGAAGTCGTCAGCTGAGAGTCGGCTCATCTGGAAGTCGTCAGCTGAGAGTCGGCTCATCCGGGAGTCGTCCCGGGGACACGTCCTGTCTGGGAGTCGTCCCTGGGACTCGGCCTATCTGGGAGTCGTCCCTGGGACTCGGCATGGGCGGCGCAGCCTGTCCCAATGTCTTGAAAGGTTCTGGGCCCCGGGTTAGCCTACCCGTGGCCCATTACTCCGACAGTAGTCCCCGAAGCTGGTGAGGCTCCGCGGATACTGCGTCATGGGGCTTCAACAGTTTCATTCTTCTGGTTGTGGAATCTGGGTCTCGCTTGCTGTCTTCCTTCAGGCCGACTATACGGAATCGGACTCGCAGAGGGCCGCCTCACTCCCCAAGGAGTTCGAACATCGCGGCGGGAAATCAGGCGGTGTGCCTGATACGCTTCCCCACGGTCGCCCGCCACTACCCCATCGCGCAGCGCCACGTGGCGAGGACAGTCTGCCTACCCACGCGCGCGACGGGACATGCCACCAGGCGGGGCCCGCCACTACCGTGCCTCGGCATGCGAACGGATCCGTTGCGGCCGCACGGACGGTTGGGTTTCCCACGTTGTTACTGCGCGCAGTAACTTCGTGGGGTAGATCGTGGGGGAGGGCGTGGGGTCTCGTGCGCAGTTAATCCCACGCCCGCCCCATCGGCTTCTCAGCCTATGAGGCTATAAGTAGGCGGGGGGAGAGGAGCGGCGAAGCACGCGCGCCCATCTTCCCCGCTCCCCCGCCTCCTCCTGCCTCCTCTGCTTCCTGTCTCCTTCTTGTCGCCGTCGTGCCGAACCACGCCGCACCTGCCACGATGAGCTCTTCCTCCGCCGTTGCGGCTCCTGCCGTGCGCTCCGGCGTGTGGGACGGCTCCGACGTGGACGACAACCTCATCGAGTTTCTTCACAATATGCGCCGCCTCCCCGGTGCAAACCTCGTGCGAGCCCGCGCCGCGCCAGCGAAGGAGATATTGTCGGCGCCGGAGAAGGGCGAGCGGGTCATTTTCCGCTCGCACCTCATGCGCGGCCTGGGGCTGCCAGCGAGCGGCTTCTTTCGCTCATTCTTGGAGTTCCACGGGCTCTAGCCGCACCACCTCACGCCGAACACGGTGCTGCTGCTGGCCGCCTTCGCCACCCTCTACGAAGGCTTCCTCGGCGTTCTCCCCACCATCGAGCTGTGGGGCGAATTCTTCCAATCCAAGCTCGGCACGCACGTCGCCGGCGTGCCGGCCCAGTGCAGCGCCTTCATCGCGATGCGGCGAACGACGGCCGACAATCCGTTTCCCTCCATCCCACTGATCAAGTCGGTGAAGATGTGGCAGCGGTCTTATTTCTACGTGAAGAACGTCGCTCCGGACGGTGACTGGGTCAATCTGCCGCCCTACGAAGCCGGCGTGTCGGCTGGGAGGCTCCCCAGCTGGTCCCACCGAGTCAAGACGCTGACTCCCGCTGGAGCCGCCGCCGTGGCGCGACTCCGAGTTCTGATGTAGTCAGAGGGCTTGGTTGGAGCCGACTTGCTGGCCGCCTTCGTGGCGCGCCGAGTCCTCCCTCTCCAAGGCCGGCCTCATCTAATTAGTCAGATGAGCGACCACCGGGACCCGAGTCGGATGTGCACCAGGGAAATGCCCCACGCGGAAGTGGCGAACATGGTGAACCACATCTCAAACTGCGAGCTTGCGGCGGACTGGCAGTTCGGCAAGGAGCCGTACTCCCGCGCCAACCCTCCTCCGGCGGTAAGTCGCATCTCTTGTTGCTCTGTTTCCTTTGTAGCCGAGTCCGACTTCTGATCTTTTTGGTTTCACAGAGTCAGAATCCCCTCATTCAGCCTGCATCCGGCATCGAAAGACCACCCCGTGAATTCGTCCCTGACCGAACGGAGAGCGACGTTGATGACCCCGACTTGGGGGCGGCAGTGATGGAGGCCGACGCCGAAGGCGGAGGCGGGGGAACGGGAAGCGGCTTCAGGCCCTCGGCCACCTTCGCCGACTGGCCTGAAGACGATGTCGAAGGGGAAGTCGTCCCGCGCCGCCAGCCAAGGGTTGGCCCGCCGGGTGCGAGTTCCTCCGCCGGCCAAGGCGACGCGAAGAGGCGCCACGTCGGGCCGAGTTCACTCGGCGGCAAGCCGAAGAAGTTCAAGGGGGCAGCCGCCGCGACCAAACGGGAGGAGGCGGCTGCGAAGGCCAATCGTTTCCGCAAGGAAGTGAAAAGGCCGCCACTGGTCTTTGCGTAAGCGCCTCTGTCTTCGCCTTATTTTCCTTTGGTAAATTCTGTCCGAGTTTTTTACACCCCCTCCTTGCTTCAGGGCTCCTCTTACCCTTGAGAGGGTCGCCGCCCCCTCCGTCATGGGGTCGGCGGAGACGTCCGCCAACACTCGGCGGGTTGACCCCGCCGCCGACCTCCGGGAGGCGACGGAGCGAAACGCGCGGGAGAAGCGCGACGAGGATGAGGCCGACCGCCTGGAGAAGGCGGAGGCTGAGAAGGCGGCGGCCTCCGCCCAGAAAAAACTGGAAGAGGCCGAAGCCGCCATTGCAGCAAGGCAGCAAGCCGAGGTGGCCGCACACCGCCAATCGGCGTTGTTCGTCATCCCGCTGTCCTCCGCGCCGCCGCCCTCGGAGTTCACGGGGCAGACTAGAGAAGCCGGCGCCGAGAACCCCAACGTGGAGAAGGAAAGCGTCGAGGCCTCCATGTCGGACACGCTCGTGCCGTCACCGCCGCCTCCGCCGCCGTCTGGGAGTGCGCACGGAAAACAGCTGGCGAGCCCGCTGGTGCCACCGACCGCGGACGAGTCCGAGGCGAGGCTGCTTCTCCAAGTTGCCTCGCCAGTGCGCCGCCGCCTTGAGAGGGCGACCTCGGCGCCGCGACCCCTGGAGACCGGCGCCGCCAGCTCGGCAATCCCAGACGCCGAGGCGACGAGCGTCGCACCCATTGGGTGGTTGCACGGAGGCGGCACAGGTCCGCTGAACCAGGCGCTTCTGGACGTCCAGGCGAAGCTGCGAGCTGAAGGCGACGCCCTCCAAAACTGCACCAGGGCGCATCTGGCAGCGCGATCGGCCGTCCGAGTATGCCTTCCTCTTTGATTCTTGTTTTTCTTGTTCTTCTCTGTGGGGGCGCGCCAGCGCACCCACTAGGTGTAGTCCCCGAGTTTCGGGCCGGCTGCTAAGCAGGCGGCTCGGAACTCCCTCTGGCGAGTTCCGAATATTGAACTTTGCCTGAAATGCTTATTACAGGAGTATCATAACCTCCGTGCTACTGCCTTTAACCGCAATGTTGAGGAGCTGGGCAAGCGGACCGCCGACTTGTCGAAGAGCCGGAGTGAGTCCTTCTTCTTTTTCGCGGGGGCGCGCTGGCGCACCCGCGGGCTGTAGTCCCCGAAATTCGGGCTGACTGCTGAGCAGTCGGGCCGAATCTTCTCAGCGACTTTCTTTGTTGACGACTTATCGTCTTTTCCTTTTTTCTTCTTCAGGGGCCAATGCCACTCTTCAGCAGCAGCTGGGCGAGGCCAACACCGCCTTGCGCGCCAAGGGGGAGGAGTGCAGCAAGCTTGTTGCGGAGCGCGATCTACTGGCTGCACAACTGGCGGAGCAGAAGGAGCTGCTCAAGAAGGCGCATGAGGAGGCAGATAGGAAAGAGGCTACGCTCCTGGCCGAGTTTGAGAGCGAGCGCTCCTCCTGGACCGACAAGGAGGCGCAGCTTACTTCCGGCTTCCATGAGATCGAGAACATCGTCGATGGTGAGTTTCTTGGTTTTCTTTGAGCCGCCGACTGTGGGTCGGGCCGACTTTTGACTCTAACTTGTTTCTTTTTTGTCTTGGCAGACTTCTTCCCTGGCCAATCGCAGGAAGTCACACAGGCCATCGAGGCTGATCGCGAGGCACGGAGGGCAGATGGCGCGGAGATCGCTGCTAACGCCCCCCTGACCATCGACGAGCAGCTTCTGAGCATCGAGGCCCGTCTTCGGCCGGCCCATCGGTTGATGTGCCGGCTTCAGCGTGCTGGCGCCCAGGCGGTTGCCGCTCTATGGCCAGACGCGCCGGTTTTGCGCACTGTCAGTCGGACCGCCGACTGGCTGGAGGTCGCAGCTGGTCGTCTTGAAGCCTGGAAGGGTTCCTCGGCTCGGGCCGGAGCGCGGCGAGTCTTGGAATTTGTCAAGGTGTGGTATCCGGGGCTGGACCTGGACCGGCTGGCCGCGTTCTAGTCAGAGGCCCAGGCGGAGCTGGTGGCTGTGGAGGGCCCCCTCGTCGAGCGTGCGGTGGTGATTGCCGACTACACAGATACCAGCGTCTTCGTCCCGAGCGGGCTGCAGGCGGCGAGGAGGTGCCGCCGGAGTGGTTCGGGATGAACCCGGACTACGACGAGGACTCGGCAGAGGTGATTGGCTCCAGCACCGAGGAGGAATACGAGGCGGAGGACGAAGGCGAGATGGAGGCGCCAGAAGACGGAGCGGGCGACCAGCCTCAGCTCGATCGCGCCTCCAGCAACGAGCCACGTCCGGAGAAGGCGACTGACGCCGGAGGTGGTCAAACCGAGACTGTCCAGCCGGCCGCCCCGGCGCCTGACACCGCCATCTCCTCCGACCCTCCGAACCCGGATGCCGCCTCCTAGGTTGCCGTCTTTGCCTTCGCTTTATCTGCCTTAGTAGTCTTTTGAGAAACTTTGTTAAATTCGAACAATTCCACCCGCGGGGTGTATCTTGAACTTCTGCTTGAAGATTTGGCCAAGGGCCTATGTAAATATTTATCCGATTTCTATCTTTCCTTGCTCATTGCTCTTTAGGCTTTTCCCTTTGCCGCCTTCCCTTAGTTGCCGCCTTGCCAGACGGACAACCGCTCTGCGGAATGCCGCTGGATCAAATGCTTGGGTACTTTAGGAAGGCAAGTACTCGGCCATTTTAGAGTCTTTTTAACAAGTTGGATAGAAAGCGGCAAGCCGACTACTAAAGAGTCGGCTTTCCTTAATAGAGGCTAGTAGAAAGCGGCAAGCCGACTACTCATGAGTCGGCTTTTGCTTAAAAGATGCTGGAGGCCGTCTTAGGCTATGTTTGTGCCCTGGTTCCTTAGCCATTTTTCGTATGGGCGCCCGTTCTTCCTCACTCCTGCCAACCACACAGTCGCTCTGCGAGCTGTGGCTTTGGACAGGAGACGACTTAGGCACCACATACTACTTGTGTGACTGCGGGAAGCACCTCATAGCACAAGGCGGCGAGTCCCCGGGCCGACTAGTCGAGCCCAGTGCCAAGTGGCATTAATCAAAGAGTAATATACTCGAAGGCATAATTCTTATAATACAGATAACAAAAAGGGCAGTCCCCGAGCTCGTCTCGGGGAGCCCAAAGTCTTGGTACTTTAATACAAAAGGGTAGCGTGATACATACTGCATCAACTGTAAAATCTTCCTAGAAGATTTGCATTCCACGGGCGTTCTGTCTCTCTGCCGGAGTCGTCCCTCTTGCGTGCTCGGGGTTTCTGAGCGTCGATCAGGTAGTAGGAGTCGTTTCCCAGCACCCTGCTGATAATGAAGGGGCCTTCCCAAGGTGCCGACAGCTTGTGCTGACCGGCTGTTCGCTGGATCAGTCGGAGCACAAGGTCGCCCTCTTGGAAAGATCTTGGCCTGACCTTCCTGTTGTAGTATTGGCGCAGACTCTGCTGGTAGATGCTGGACCGGCTGAGTGCCAACAACCGGCCCTCTTGCAGCAGATCGATGCCGTCTTGACGTTCTTCTTCTGCTTCTTCCTCGGTGTACATGGTGACTCGGGGGGAGTCGAACTCTATGTCTGTCGGGATGACGGCTTCGGCACCGCAGACGAGGAAGAAGGGTGTGAAGCCGGTTGACTTGTTTGGAGTCGTGCGCAGACTCTAGAGGACGGTTGGCAATTCGTCAAGCCAACAGCCTGCCGAACGCTCTAGTGGTTCGATCAGTCGAGGCTTTATGCCGGACAGGATGAGGCCATTTGCTCGCTCTACCTGGCCGTTTGACTGCGTATGGGCAATGGACGCTAAGTCCAGTCGGATGCCCTAAGTCGCGCAGAAACGGTCCAAGGCGCCTTTGGCAAAATTTGTGCCATTATCGGTGATGATGTTGTGTGGGATGTCGTACCGAGTCGTGATGTCGGCGATGAAAGTCACTGCAGTCGGACCATTCAACTTCTTGATGGGTTTCACTTCTATCCATTTGGTGAACTTGTCCACCGTGACAAGTAAGTGAGTTAGGCCGCCTCGTGCTGTTTTGAATGGTCCCACCATGTCCAGGCCCCAAACCGCAAAGGGCCAGGCAATGGGGATAGTCTTGAGTGTGGAAGCCGGCTGTTGTGGCTTGGAGCGAAACATCTGGCACCCCTTGCACTTTTGTACTAACTCTTTGGCCTCTTCTAGGGCAGTTGTCCAGAAGAAACCGTGTCGAAAAGCTTTGCCGACGAGTGCCCTCGAGGCCGCATGGTGGCCGCACTCGCCCTCATGAATGTCTCTGAGTATTGCTTGGCCTTGCTCTGGCTCGACGCAGCGCTGGTAGACCCTAGTGACACTGCGCCTGACCAGCTCTCTGTTGACTATGGTGTAGGCTGCTGCTCGGCATTGCACTTGCCGAGCCAAGATTTTATCAGTTGGTAGCTCTCTGTTTACTAGGAACTTGAGGATGGGCTGGGCCCATGAGGGTACTGTTATTTCCTCAATTGCCACTATTGCAACTTGGACAAGGGCGGCTAGGCTGGGAGGCGGCGGGTTGGAGTCCGCAGCCGCTTGCTGACTTGACGAAGTCCCCGGGCTGACTGGAGCAGTCCCCTGGCCGAGTTCTGGAGTCTTTGGCCTGGTCACCGCAGTCCCCGGGCCGGGTTCTGAAGTCCCTGGGCCGGCTTTGACTGCAGCTTTCTTGGAGTCGGATCCGACTTCTTCGGGTGGAGCCGGCACAGAGATCGAGTCTGATTCTGGTGAAGGCTTGATAGACGGCTTGAGGAGGCACCGAAGGGCGATGCCGGATGGTATTGCTTGGCGGGTGGAGCCGATTCGTGCCAAGGCTCTGCTTGGTCGTTGTCGTTCCTTGGCACGTGGAGGAACTCGCACCCCTCGAAGTATCCGCTGAGTAGCTGCACAAGCAAGCGGTAGCTCGCCATGTTTGCGTCCTTGGCGTCCCAATCGCCAGATGATTGCTGGACCACCAAGTCAGAGTCGCCATAACACAGGATCCGGCGAATGCCGAGTTCTTTGGCAAGCCGGAGCCCGTGGATGAGCGCCTCGTACTCGGCCACGTTGTTGGAGGCGGCGAAATGGATCTGCAGCACATATCTGAGCTTGTCGCCCTTGGGGGAAGTGAGGACGATGCCGGCTCCCAAGCCGGTGCGCATCTTGGAGCCATCGAAGTGCATCCGCCAATGGGTGGAGTCGGGCGCTGGTGGCAGATACTGGGTCTCGGCAGAATCGACGAGGAAGTCAGCCAGTGCTTGCGACTTGATGGCGGTGCGGGGCTCGTAGTAGATGGTGTAGGAGGCCAGGTCGATGGCCCATTTGGCCACTCGGCCAAAAGCATCTCGGCTTCCGATGATCTCAGCTAGTGGGGCTCTGCAGACCACAGTGATTGGATGCTCCTGGAAGTAAGGCTTCAATTTCTTGGCGGCAAAATGCACGCCGTAGCACATCTTCTGGTAGTGGGGGTAGTTCTTCTTGGAGGCCGACAGTACCTCGCTCAGGTAATATACCGGTCTCTAAACAGGTAGCGCCTTGCCTTCCTCCTTGCGCTCAACTACAATGACCGTGCTGACTACCCGGCTGGTGGCGGCAATGTATAGGAGCATGGGCTCTTTGGGAGTCGGAGCCGCCAGCACAGGGGGAGTAGTCAACATTTTCTTCAGTTGGAGAAAAGCCTCGTCCGCCTTGGGGGTCCATTCAAAAAAGGTTGTCTTCTTCATGAGCTGATATAAGGGGAGAGCCTTCTCGCCCAGCCGATTGATGAATCGGCTGATGGACGCCAAATAGCCGGTGAACTTTTGCACATCTAACAGTCGTTTGGGTGCTTCCATTCTCTCGATGGCCTTGATCTTCACAGGGTTGCACTCTATGCCGCGTTCAGAGACCAGGAAACCAAGGAGCTGGCCGGCTGGTACTCTGAAGACGCACTTCTCGGGGTTGAGCTTGATCTGGAATCGGTGCAGGTTTTCAAAGGTTTCCTTGAGGTCTTCCAACAGAGTTCCACGTTTTTCTGTCTTCACCACCACGTCATCCACGTAGACGTGGGCGTTTCTGCCGAGTTTCTTGAGGAGGCACTTCTGCATGCAACGCTGAAAGGTGGCGCTGGCGTTCCTCAAGCCGAACGTCATGGTCAGGTAGCAGAAGGCACCAAACGGCGTGATGAAGGCGGGCTTCAGTCTGTCAGCCGGGTTCAACTTGATTTGGTGATATCCAGAATATGCATCTAAGAAACTCAATAGCTCACATCCGGCTGTGGAGTCTATCACCTGATCAATTCTCGGCAGAGCGAATGGGTCCTTGGGGCAGGCTTTATTGAGGCTTGTATAGTCGATACACATTCGCTACTGCTTGTTCTTCTTCAGCACCAACACTGGGTTTGCTAGCCACTCTGGAAAAAACACTTCCATAATGAAGCCAGCAACCAGGAGCCGAGCTATCTCTTCTCCAACAACTCTCCTCTTATCTTCTGACAGGCGGCGCAAGGGCTGCCTGACGGGCTTCACATCAGCCGGACATGTAATTTGTGGTCGGCGAATTCCGTCGGTACACCCGGCATGTCCTTGGGGGACCATGCAAAGATGTCTCGATTCTCACGGAGGAAATCGACGAGCTCGCCTTCCTATTTGCTGTCAAGGTTTGTACCCATGACAGCGTACCTCTCTGGGTGCTCTGGGTCCAAAGGTATCTTCTTCGTTTCTCCGGCCGGCTTGAATGATCCTTCTGCCTCCGACTCCTTCGGGTCGGGCGACATCTCGGGCTGATTGCCGGCCATCGCCACAACCTGATCAAGAAGTCGCTTCTTGGCCGCGATCACCAAGGACTCGGCCAACCGACTGCTTTCGGCCGCGCAAGCGGACGACCTTCTGTAGTCGCCGGCCACGGTCAAAATTCCCTTGGAACTCAGCATCTTCATCTTGAGGTAGGCGTAGTGGCGGACTGCCATGAACTTGGCCAAAGCAGGTCGGCCAAGCAACGCATGGTACGGGCTTTCAAGGTCCACCACTTCAAACCAAATTGGCTCTCGGCGGAAATGATCTTTGTCCCCAAAGAGGACGTCTATCAGGATCTTGCCGATTGGTGAGCAGGAAAGGTCGGGAACAATGTCGTGGAACACAGTCCGGCTGCTCTGAAACTGTCTTCGCTTGATTCCTAACTTCTCCATCGTATCCTTGTATAGGATGTTGATACTGCTGCCTCCGTCTATCAGTACTCACGAGAAACGCGCGGCCCGCCTATCTGTGGCGAGTGTGGCGCCTAAGACCAGGGCGTTGGAGCCTGGACTCGGCATCACCTCTGGGTGATCGGCTCTGCTCCAGCTGATGGGCCTTTCGGACCAGTGCATGAACTCTGGAGTGCTTGATGCGACCGCGTTCACCTCTTGTTGTTGTTGGCGCCTGCTGCCTCGATCGTCAGCCACACTGGTGAACACTACATAGGCTCCGTGCTCATCAGGGAACTCGTCTTGTATCGCGCCGACTGGCCTGACAGCCGGCTGCTGGGGCGGTGGTGGAGTAGGAGGCCCAGTAGGCGGGGGAGGGAGTAGGTCGTCTTCCTTGGCGATTCTGGTCAGCCAGTGGCATTTCCGGGTGTTGTGGTTCGACGGCTTCGCGCCGCTGTGGAACTCGCAAGGGCCATCCAGGGTCTGCTCGTAGGAGAAGGCCGGCAACCAATTGGACTTGCCGCCTTTCTGCCGCTTCGTCGGAGGCGGCCCCTCCGGCCGTTGGTCTTCGACTGTCGCCACTTGCCGGTTGTTGGAAGCCGGCTGCGGGGTCTTGCGCTTGTGGTTGTTCTGTTGTTGCCGCCGACTGGTGTCCCCAGCCGGAGTTCTTGGATCCTGAGGGGCGACTTTGCCAGTCTAGCTGACTTGAATCTCCGCCTTCATGGAGGAGCCGGCCGTGGCGTACTTGTCTGTTGTGATCAGTAGCTCATCGAGGGTCTCTGGCTCATCGCATAGGAGTTTGTGCTTGAGGAGGGTGCCTTCCCTGCACCCGGCAGTAAAGTACTCGATAGCCTGCACCTCGTGCACGCCCTCGCAGGAGTTCCGAAGCTCGGCCCAGCGCGTGAGGTAATCGCGAGTGGACTCGTTGGGGCCTTGCACGCACAAGGAGAGTTGGCGAGGCTTGGGAGGTCGCTTGTACGTGCTCGTGAAGTTGCAGACGAAAGCCTCGGTGAAGTCGACCCAGCTATTGATGCTGCGGGGCTTCAAACTGTTCAACCATGTCCGGGTCGTGCCCTGGAGCATGAGCGGAACATACCTCACGACAACACGCTTGTTGCCGTTTGCTATATTGACGGCTGTGGAGTAGTCAATCAGCTAGTCCTCCGGCTTCACAGTGTCGGTGTATTTGGGCGTGTCTCGAGGGACCGTGAACCCTTTGGGAAAAGGCTCATCTCGGATGCGGGGTCCAAAACAGGGGGGACCCAGCTCGTTCTCTTCTTCCAGCGTCAGGGATCGATGGAGCCGGTCGATCCGGTGGCGGGCATCATTCTCTCCGACTCCCTCTCGGCGGCCGAGGAGGTCGCCGAGAGTTGGATGTTCTACGGGCGGCAGGGAGACTCGCTTTCTCTTCGAGGAGGGGGAGGCAGATAGTCGTCCCGCCGCTCCACCGCTTTGGGGCGGCCGTATTGGTCGCGCTCGATGGTGATGCGAGTCCGACTGTGGCTGACAGCTGGCTCCTTGTCTTTTCTTCCACGGACCCCACCAATCGGCGTCCGAGACGTCGTGCCTTGATCTCGGCGGGGTGGCGGGTCATCGTTTTGTCGCCGCGGCGCCTCCGTGCGGCAGCCGGCTTTGTTCTGTGCGGCAGCCGCCTCGAGGAGCTGTTGAACTCGCTCCGTCATCAGGCGGCGCTCTTCGCCCTCAAAGTTGTCGAGCTCATCCGCCGCCGCCTGGGCGGCGCGGATGTTCTCCGCAGGCGTGGCATACATAGGGCGATCGGCCCCAAACAGATTGGCGATGGCCACGCCGCGCTGCCGGACCGCGCCTAGGCGGCTAGGCCCAGTCGGAGCCGGCGAGCCGCCCACGGCGCGATCCATCTCGCGTTGGTAGGCTTCTGACAAGCGTATCATGCTTGCCAGCTTCTTCGCACCCTCGATAAGCTCGAGGCGGCGCGCCTCCAGCGTCTCGGCATCAGCATCTCCCGGAATCGGCACGGTGAGGTCTCGCAAAGCTGCATCCAGCGGGTCGTGCGCTCCCTCGCTGGAACGCTCGTCGTGATCTAGGATGAGGACCTCCGTGACGGTGCTTCCCCCGCTTTCCTCACAAGGGAGCGGCTCGTCGTAGACCACCACATTGGTGGGGAACACGTCGAGGGACGCGGTGTCGGAGTCGACCAGCATCGGGTCAGTGGATCCTACGGACTCCAGGTCCACGGCAGGCTCGCCGGCGACGTGGAGTTGGTCGAGGAGACCCGCAAGGAGGCTCTCGGGGCCGCTCGTGCCTGGATCGGACGCAGGCTCATTAGAGAGGTGAACCTCGCCGATAAGCTCGGCGAGGCAGCTGGCCGCGCAGGCGATCTCAGCGCCGTGCAGCGCGTCGGCACAAACTCCATCTGGTGTGCCGGGCTGGCTGTGCTCGCCAGGGAGAAAAGCGGTTCCCGTCGAGAGCAGGTCTCCGGACGACGGTGCACCTTGCCCACGGTGGGCACCAAATGTCAGGGGTTGGGTACGACATATGCCAAAGGTGGCTTATCATGGTGGGGGCGAGTAGAACGTCGCCGGTGCCCAGAAGCGGGATGAGGCGAAGACATGCACGCCGGCGGATCTTACCCAGCTTCAGGGCTCTCCGTGGAGATAACACCCCTACTGCTGCTCTGCGGGGTCTCCGCATGGTCACTATGGCAAAGTGAGTACAATGGTGCTCCTGGAGCTGTTTCTGGAGGTAAAAGAGGGCAAGGCCAGCTCTCTCCTTCCTATATTCTGGGGTCTAGTGTTATCTGGGTCCGAACCCTTTGCATGGGCTTCCTGGGGGTTTATATAGGCCTACTCCCCAGGGGTACAATGGTAATCCGGCTGGGCGCGGGTCCCAGCCGTCTATCTCTCACGCCGTCGTCTTCTCTGCCGACTACTGGGGCCCGCCGACTGGTGGGCCCCGCGGACAGGCCTGGTACTGTAGCGGTGCTTCTGATGACGCCAGCTTGGTCATGAGGTCATGGCAACAGTGCCGCCGTCTGGCGGGCGTTCACTGTCGCCATTCCCCATCTTGTCTGATTAATGCGCGCGGGGCCCGTGGGAGGGGCCGGCCGACTCCAGGGGGCCGACTCCCACGGATCTGTCTTCAGGGCGCTCTTGCCGTCTTCTGCCTACCTGCTGACAGGCGGTCCCGCCATCCTTGGGTCGTACAGGCAGGCGTCATGGGCACAGTGCGCCGCCCACTAAGGCTGAGGTCAGGGGCGGCATGGCAACAGTGCCACGCCACGATGGAGATCTCCAGCGATACGGCGCACTGTTGCCATGCTGGTGCTTCGCATGCAGGGTAGAGACGGCCACGCTGTGACCTTTCCCCGCCCTGTCCCTCGCGGCGAAGCCAAAGGGTGGTTGTAGTCGCGAGCCGCCTACCCTCAGCCGGCTTCCCTGGAAGTCGTCAGCTAAGAGTCGGCTCACCTGAAAGTCGTCAGCTGAGAGTCGGCTCATCCGGGAGTCGTCCCGGGGACTCTGCCTGTATGGGAGTCGTCCCTGGGACTCGGCCTGTATGGGAGTCGTCCCTGGGACTCGGCATGGGCGGCGCAGCCTGTCCCAATGTCTTGAAAGGTTCTGGGCCCCGGGTTAGCCTAACCGTGGCCCATTACTCCGACAGAGTAAAAAGGAACGGAGGGAGTAATATTGAGCACGAACATCGATAAAAAACATGCATTGACCACCATTTCCTTGGAAGAACAATTCGGGCTGCAGAAGCCTCCAGAGTCTAACCGTATGGAGATATTTTGGTAAAGCATGGGGTCCGGGGGCAATAGGAGGATATGGATACACATCCATCCAATCAAACTATAAGCATAGGCAATGTAAGATATTTTAGAGAGTTGCTTGAAAAAGCAAAACATTTTCTCTGAAACAATGATGTTCTTTTAGGTGACTAAGTAATCGTCTATGATATACAAGTAAGTACCGGTGCTTTATAAAAAACGATTCATTTTTACAAGCACCTCTCTAAACACGTCGTATTGCACAGGGCTTAGCATACACCACAAGGCAGGCAGCACGAATCTGTTCACGCCTAGGACAAACCATTTTCCGTGTCCGACATCTTCGCCGGCCATGAGCCCCGACAATTTTGTGCATGATTATAAGCAAATTTTGTTTTGTTCCGTTGATCTTAGAACATGACTTTTATTTTCTTTCACAGCACCATGACAGTTACTTGTGCGATAAAAGAAATAAAAAGTCCGTTATATCAAGCCATGAAAGATGCACACATTATTTAAAAATCATATAGTTGAGCTATCAATGCATGTCCTTCCGGTTTCCATTAATTACTGATAGACGAAAACCCTCACATGCATGAGTAGGGAATCAATTGGAATTCTTTGTGCTTGTTGCCAATCATGCGATGATGGACTTGTGACTATTTTAGATAACCTTTCCCTTATCATGAGAAAATAGGAAAATGGTACACAAAGCGAATTATGACATTCATTTTAATTGCATTTCCTTCTATATTTGCTCAAAATATTAGGTTTATTCCACGATCATTTTCCAATCAGTATTTCTTCTATTACACATTTGTGAGGAGTTTCCAAATTACAATTTCAAATATTGACTCTAATTTAGTGGCATTTCATTACAGAATGCTACATGGACAACATAGTTTATGAGAGGGCTTCCAGGATACTATGCTGTTTAATTAGAACATGATCATGCGACCATTTGATCAGAGGAAGAAACTGGGAAATGAAGCTGCCAGTAACTCTTCATGGTCTTTATTTGGAGTAAGATCTCATCCTTATTACTCCCTCCATTTTTGTATACAAGACCACAAACCCATATTACAGGTATCAAGATAGAAATTAATGGCTACTTAAACCAATGTTGCAAACTAGTCTTTTTTTCCTTGCTTGACGTGTTAATTAATGTGCATTTATTTCTCCAACGCACAACAAGACAACTCTGTCACTCCTTGTTGGTTGATTAATACGGTGCATTCAAATTAATCTTCTCACTCCCGCATGCATGCATGAGGTATTAATGTCTTTCGTTGCTAGTACGAGGCAAACCTCATCAATTTTATATCAATTTGTGTTAGTGGCCTTGTATAGCTGTAAATTGTAATTTTGATAGTGGCCTTGTATACAAAAATGGAGGGAGTACTGCTTTCTTGCACACTACAACGCACATTCATTCCTTTTATTCTAAACAAGACCTTCTACAATACCTTAGCAATTCATTTATCTAGAGTTCCTGGGTCAGCTCAGTAACGTTGGGAGGGGGCAGTTTTCCTTTAAAGCTTTTTCACACAGGTTCTTTTCATGCGGTTTTATTTGGGAATCGGTTTGTCGCCCATTTTAGAGTTTTTCTCCAGGTTTTATCTTTTTCTCCTTTTTATCATTGTTTCCTTGTTTTTTCTTCCTTTTTTACTCTTTCCTTTTTTTCTTTATTCCTGGTTCTTATTTTTCTTCATCATTATTGAAAAAGGTACTCTTGAATTTAAGAAATATTTGTGTTTCATGCTCGTCGTGTATTTAAAATTTCCATTGTGTATTAAAAATGGTTACCGTGTATTAAAATGTTTATCGTGTACTTTAAAAATGTTCCAGTATATTTCAAATATGTTCATCATGTACTAAAAAAATGTTCATCTTGCTTCAAAAAAAAGTTCATAGGGGTTTTATAAAACATCATCATGTATTTTAAAAGGGTTCAGCGTGTTATCTAGAAAAAAAATCATCATGTGTTAAAAAAGGCTCATAGTAATTTTTCTATAGAATGTTCATCATGTAGTTTAAGAATGTACAGTATGTTATTGTCATTCATTCAGGTGAATATGATGAATTGATACTATATGTATGTCTATATTTTAGTAGTTTCTAGTACATGATGAGTTTTCCCATCTGACCATAACTATTATTCACATTTTATGCTCGAGACATTTCTAAGTAAATTGAATACGAAGATAGCAGTGCCCTATATTCAATATGGCTCTTGATGCTGCACCTCATATGATAGATTATATAGCAATAGATTTGTGCTAGTTTATTTTTTGGGGAGATTATGAACACAAATTGTTTTGTCGCGTTGATCTTAGAACGTGACTTTTATTTTCTCCCTTAAGCTTGAGGCTTTGAGCACCATGACAATTACTTATGTGATAAAAGAAAATAAAAGCCTGTTATATCTTCACCATCCATTGTGATGTGGTTCCTCTCATATTCATACTACTCGTTGCGTATATGCATGCCTAAGGATGAAGTATCCCTATATAGACGAGTTGTGTTCCCATTGTTAATTAGTGACTGTGGCCCACCAGGTTGGCGATAGAATTTAATCTCAAATTTATTGGGAACAGATGCCTAAGTGTAACCTACACCACGGGTGTCCATGTTCTCGCAAATCCATCTCCATCTCACATCCCCACCCATACTAACCCTTCTCTAGTTCTTGTAGTATTGCAATGTGCTCCCTCTTCTCTACTTCTCTCTTTCGTTTTATTTCTCTCCCTGTCGATCATAGGGCTTCCAAGCTAGCATTGAAGAACACACTTCATTGCCTTGCCGGAGCAGGTTGGCTTCACAACTTGAAGCTCATGGTCGTTGGGAACTTGCAACATAAAAAAGTCTGTGCTTCATAAATTATTATCTACAACTCCCCTACTGTCAACACAAAATCCATTTTGGCCCTTTTCAAACTCCAATATCTGTTTCGGATGGATGTGTGGAGGTTGAGGATGGCAGGTCCATGGTTAAAGTGCTAGTATTAAGTGCATTGGTCCTACAATTGTTGACTATATAAGCGGAGTTATAGCGACGCGGATTTTTGGGACATGGTTCCACGCGAGGATGAAATCTGGGTTGTCCGTCTATGCTATGAGATTAGCACTTATATAGTGAATTAAGAAATACTAAAATGATACGGTGGGTTAATTTGATGAATACACGTTTATGATACGCGTTTATGATACGCGAAGTACGTGGGTGGGTGGGATAGGCATCTATTTAAATGGCGTTGTCTTTTATGGCTCGTCTGGCAGTTGGAGTGAATGCATGCATCCTCATAATGCGATGTTTTGATGAATGGTAAATGCAAGTGATGTGCAGTGTATTCAACTGCTCTCAATTGTTGAAGTCTAGTTGCTATGGATGAGGCATTGATCCGTTGATGGATATATTGTTCAGTGCATTCACACATCTGAAGAGATTGAGTGGTGAACTAATGAAAAAAAATCTCATGAACTACACTATTAGTAGAGCTTCCAGCGGGAGAAGCAAAGTTCACTTAGTGAACAGTTGGGTTGGGGTACCACGTCTTAATAGTTCACTAAATGCACATGTGGTCTCATGTGATTATGATCATGTTTGATTTTTGTTTTCTTAGCTCGACCGTTATTGCTGTCTGTTTATACAATACTTCAGCTTCGCACGCCTAGGTCCATCGCCACCTCTCACTTCTCGAACAGAATCAAGCTTAGCTTAAGAATATATCCATCATGTGCCTCGCCAATCTGCTGGCCATTGCCTTACTATTTGTCCAGACACAGAGGCTGAACCCCACTGCAAAGGGAGCCTCTGCCGGTGTACCAATAGTCCATCGCATTGCTATCCCATATGTTTTCCCCTGCGCCATGCATTGTAGTAGTATGTATCTACTACGTAGTACGTACTGCTTGCTCACCTAGGACGCAGGCAGAAAATGGTCAACCGATAATGTATCTACAACGGTTGCATGTATGCACCATCAGTATGGAATGTTTATTTCCGCGCGGTCGCTAACTACGCGAGCCCTAATCACCTCTACCGTGCCATAGACATGGAAATAAATATCTCAGTGAAACCAATAGCGGTTTAATTGGACATCAAGATAACTTAAATGGCCCCTGCACACCCATCAAGCTACCCAGGCCTGCAACCCATCAAGCCACCCAGCTGAAAATGAACACCGGCGGTCCTTGTTGGCGTTAACCACCTGCTACAAATAAGTGAGCTGCTCTAGTCTGCCTGGTGGGCCACGGTCACTCATTGATGGTGGGAATACATCATCTATTAGAAATAATTCATCCTGAGGAATGCATATACCTGACAAGTGATAAGAATACGCATGCATCATGACGCAATGGGCGGGTGTGATATCAGCCTCGCGTGGCTGCATGTCTACTCGTGATTTATCCGAGTTATAGTCTCATTTGTGTTGAGCTGCTCGCCAACGATACCCTTCATCACAAGGAGTGACTAGTCAGGCAGGGAAAATGTTGGCAATCATTCATTTCAGCAGGTAGCATACAGGCTCGGTTTTCCATTTTAGGACCCAGCACTATATTCATTGCATACAGTAACAGCAGGCCCGTGAGTGTTGCTTGCGACCTTGATGGACGCTCCATGGCCAGGAGTGCATATCCAGTGATACCAACACTAGTATGATACGGTGATACAAGAAGATGTGGTCCGTTTGATCTGTGCCCTAGGGACAGGATTGAACATCCACACAATCCACTGCTAAATATACGAGGGAGACCATGAAACTTTTGTAAATTGCTGGTTTGCAACTTAGCCTTACGTCATGTCACTATCGCCTCTCTTTTTTGTGGGACGGTCATTTCAGTTTCATTCACATGGATGAAGTAAAAAAGCTAGATCACACTAGAAATACATCATCTGATTCCAAAAGAAATAAACCTATATGTAGCTTTCGGGAGAAGTGAGCAACGCAACGGAAAAGAGATTACTCTGCTTGTAATTATTGAGTAAGCTCATGATTTTTTTTATTTTTTGAGGATCCTTCAGTAGCTCATGTTGGAACTATCAGTTTGTGTCCAGTCTTTGCTGCTGGGGCCCAATTTTTTTTTTCAAATGTCAAACGAATTGAGACAATTTTTTTTTGTGATCTTTGTCCCATACAAATGCCACGTGCAAATTTTGACAGATAAGCATTTTCGCCTGCACAAAAAAAAATCGAAGACCAAATGTCACCGTAATTTTGTGTTTTTTCACCGACGAAACACCACTGCTCCGTTCCTCGTGAAAATTCTCAAGGATGCTTGCGACACCAACAAGATCATCTACAAAGTTTTTCAAAATTGTTCAAAAAATTAAAAAAGGTATTGTTCACCCGGGAGCCAAAACACCGCCGCCCCCTTACTTATCTCGTTATTTAAGAACAAATATAATTACTACATGCATGTGCTGATTAACCCATACATCCTGATCTAACAATGTACGATTACTTTTCCGCTAACTGTATGAGCAACAGTGTACTGTGCACCGTTCAATGTTAGTGGGAATTTCGGTCTTTCTATCTTTCTATTTTAGGTTAATGGGATTAAAATACTTTGCTCTACCAGCGGGCTGCATCTTGATGAATGGCAGCGGACAGGAACAAAGACTTGTTGCTGAGAAAGTGAGACGTGCAGAAGTGTTACGACTTTGTAAGTACGCGCAGCTTTCTGGGAGGCAAGATGGAAATATACAAGGAGGTATGTGTAAAAACACAAGTGAGCTGATCCCACGCCCTCCATGTAGATCGGACGTACCATGCAAGCTCGGAGCATGGTATCATGCCATGCACCGTATCACAGGATATTTTCCCCCATGGCCAGGCCACCCACCGGTTTTGATGTAATCCAGCTATAATCTGTTCGGCCTGCCTGACGAGCCGCATGTGACCTTGATGACCATTCTTCATCGGTAAGGAAATCCAGCCCGTGAAATGGCGAGTCCCCATCCACCAGTTTCGACATGGAAATGGAATGAAATAATGGACTTGGGTGCGGGTGGGAACGTGGAATATAATGGGTGCTGTGCTCCTGTGCAGGTGCTAGGATCAGGGGAGGCGGCAGCTGGAGGGGTGGCCAGCAATTGAATGCGGAAGGCACCACGCGAGGTTCTATACAGTATACGGATCGATGTTTGGGAAACGCTCTGATGTTTTCTGTGGATGTATGATTATCGGCACACACACTAATCTGCCGTCTGCCTATATAAACCCCACACTCACTCGCGTCCATTCTCTACTCTCCATTCGCTTTGCTAAGTAGCAGCAGCAGGAGACCTCCTGCTCTTCACTCCAGTATGTCTCGGGTAAGAGTATTTAACAAAAAACTACCACAATTCGTGAAAACCGTGCCTAAAAATTACCACTTTACAAATTTGTGTGAAAAACTATCACTTTTGTTCTAATCTTTGCCTAAAAACTACGAAGTCAGAAAAATGGCCAATTCAGATTGTTTAAGCGTGATCATAACATGCTGGGCCCACCCGTCAGTTCTTTGACCGTTAACATGTGGGGCCACACGCCAGTACTTTGTTCTTCCTCTAAAATTCCCTATCTTCCTCTAAAATTCCCCATGGAGATCTCTGGTGGCTTTCAATGGCAGATGAATTGAGCTAGCTAGCTAGCTCTAATAGTCCAATCGACTTTTGCTTTGGATGAATCGAGCTAGCTAGCTCCAATTTCCTCGATGTAAAATCGTGGCCGAACATGCAGCCGGGCGGGAAGGGCGGAAGGACCAGCCGCAGAACTCCCGGCCTTGGCCATGGTGCGGTTGTCGCAGATGACCACGGACCCGTCCACCGCCACGACCCAAGACAGCTCAGCCGGAGGCGCGAATGCCAACTTCGTGCGGCGGTAGCCATGGCCAGGTCGCGGAGGCCAGCGCGCAGCCATGGCCAGCTCGCCCGGAATGGAAGCTCGCGCGGAGGCCAGCTTCGAGTGCGGCGGTCGCCGTCGAGCTCGCCCGGCGACGTGGAGTCCAGCCAGTGCGGCGGCTAGCTTGCTCGGTAGTGCGGCGGCAGCTCGCCCACAGCCGGCCCGGCGACACTACGCATACAAAGTGTTTGTAGAAATGTCCCAGTGAACATGTGGATCCCATCTGTCAAAACGGTCAATCTAGCGGGGTTGACTATTATTATCATGTCAATGCTTACGTGTGGGCCAGCCCTGTCATAATCACGCTTAAACGAGTGGAATCGGCCACTTTTCTGACTTGGTAGTTTTTAGACAAAGATTGAAACAAAAATGATAGTTTTCCGCATAAATTTGTAAAGTGGTAGTTTGTAGACACGGTTTCATGAATTGTGCTAGTTTTTGGCTAAATACTCCTCAGGTGAAAGAAGATCAGCAGGCCCGTGACGTGAGTGTTGCTTGCGACCTTGATGGACGCTCCATGGCCAGGCCACCCACCAGTTTTGATGTAATCCAGCTATAATCTGTTCGGCCTGCCTGACGAGCCGCATGTGACCTTGATGAACATTCATCGGTAAGGCTAGTCATAGTGGACAGTAACTTAGACTAGTAACATATACTAGTCTAAGTTACTACCTTCATAGTGGGTAGTGTCATAGGTGTGGTAACATAGTTACCTTCATTTATTACTTTGTAGACTCATTATGCATTGGAAAGCGTTATGTGATGGTAACATATTATGTTAGTACTCTATTTGCCTCTCTCCTCATTAACTACTTGCCACATCACCATTTTTGCTTATGTGGCATCTATGTTACTACCTATGTTACTCCCACTATGACCAGCCTAAGGAAATTCAGCCCGTGAAATGGCCATCTACCAGTTTCGACATGGACATGGAATGAAATAATTGACCTGGGATGAGGGTGACAATGTGGATGGGTGCAGCCGTGCAGGTGAAGTGCTGGCATCGGGGGAGGTGGCAACTGGAGGAGGGTGAGCAGCAATTGAATCCAGAAGGCACCACGCTTTGTTAACCCCACGACTTAAACACCCACACTAATCTGCCGTCTGCCTATATAAACCCTACCAAGTCAGTCCAGGCCACTCCATTCGCTTTGCTAGTAGCTAACACATCCCCCCGAACGCGTAGTAGTAGCAGCAGCAGCAGCAGGGTAGCTCCTCAGTCCAGTACGTCTCGGGTGAGCAAGATCAGCAGATCGATGGCGCTCGAGCTCTGTCGTCGCATGACCGCGTCCGCCCTCCTCCTGCTCTTCCTCCTCGTCGCCACAGGTACGTCGCTCTTCCCAGCCAGCCAGCCGTGAACAGTTTTTCTGCATGACGCTTACTGTGGTTTGGTACTTTGGTTGACGTGCATGCAGAGATGGGGACGACGACGGTCAAGGTGGCGGAGGCGCGGGACTGCCTGTCGCAGAGCCACAACTTCAAAGGCGCGTGCCTCAGCAGCAGCAACTGCACCGCCGTCTGCCGCACGGAGAACTTCCCCGACGGCGAGTGCCACGCGCCGCACTACCAGCGCAAGTGCTTCTGCAAGAGGCCCTGCTAGTCCGCCCACTCGCCCGGTCCTGCCGAGACGTCCCATGCATGCTACTGTAGATCATCCGTGCCGTTAGCTCGTTCTGTTCCGTTCGCCAGTGCGTCCACGTTCGACGCTACTTGTTCGTGTGTCCCGCTCGGTAGAACTAATAAAGTAGAAAATCAATCGGGGTCTCTCGAGTTTAGTTGGCTGTACGTCGTGTTGGTTGGCACCTGATTTGTACTCCATGTGGTGAACTGGTGATGTAATAAATATGGTCGTTGTTTCAGCATGGATGGACGTGTGCTGTGTGCAATCTCTCTCTCTCTCTCGCTGTGATCGTTTGTCATCTTGGAAGAGAAATGCTACATACCACTATTATTGTGACTACATTATTGACGTGACAAGATGAATTGGACGTTGCCTTCTTGCACACTACAACACATATTCATTCCTTTGTTTCTAAACAAGACTGAAAATGTTGAATGGAGCTCGGCCTCCATGGAGGCCGAATTTGGGATGATCAAAAAGTCATATTTGCACGTTTCTAATTTTTCTTTTAAAAACACACCTATATTAGAAGCATGATGTACAAGTGTGTCAATTTTCACAACAAAATATGATAAAATGAGTACTACACATACACAACAAAAAACTTCGCCTTTTTAGTACAAGCACTATTTATCCTCAAAGTCCATGATTTGTTTTGCATAACTCACATTACAAGGTATTTTATCCTGAAATTTTACACACATACACATCACATCCTTATATACTTCTGTA
This sequence comes from Triticum aestivum, assembly GCF_018294505.1. Lineage (NCBI taxonomy): Eukaryota > Viridiplantae > Streptophyta > Magnoliopsida > Poales > Poaceae > Triticum > Triticum aestivum. The sequence goes on from NC_057795.1 coordinate 56,607,663, forward strand.
TATTTTTATATATTTATGAAACTGAGAAGTTTGAATTTTGTATTTTTCAAAAAAAACTGGTCTCCATGGTGGCCGAGCTCCAAAACACCCTACTCAAACAATAACCTTCTATATAATACCTTAGCAATTCATTTATCTAGTGCCTTTTTTTGGCGGTAATTGCCTTTGGCTCCTAGGTGCATATGCACCCATTGTCGAAATACACATTTCGAAAAGTTGAAAAATTCGGAACAAAAATCCCGCGTGTATATCCAAACATTTTATGTGCGTGCAAAAGGTTTCAATGAAAAACGACGTTTTTTGTGGCTTGTGTAAAAAAGACAAATTCTGATGCTTCATTCTAACTATTCACGAGGCATTTCTTTATTTTTTTACACAAGCCACAAAAAACGTTGTTTTTCACCGAAACCTTGTGAACGCACATAAAATGTCCGGATATACACGTGAGATTTTTGTTCCGAAATTTCAACTTTTTGAAATGTGTATTTTGACAATGGGTGCATATGCACCTAGGAGCCAAAACGCCGCTCTCCTTTTTAGTCATTTTTACACAAGCTATATACCGTTGGAAAACGCCGAAGGTCTTAAAACATGTAACAAACAATACTCACCGCGTAAATCGGCTTGACCAATTTTTTACCGTTCCATCAGAGCATAAAATGAAAAACAAAATAGCCAGACACATTCCTGCAAAACTTTAAATTAATAATATAAAAATATAGTGGAAAAAAGTAAAAGTTTTTATTATGAATCCATTACCCATCTATACTCGTTGGAACACCGAACGGAAATAAACGTTGCCATTTAGATATATCATAATTCCAACCAGGCAGCTTTATTTCGAGTGCTTCTTTGAAATCCCTTGTAAAACTCTTTAATTTCAGTGCATGCCTTAACTTCTTTTCCTCTAACGATTGTGATGTTTGAATAGGATTCATAATATACAGGCGACGTGCCTCTTTATCAATGACGTACAAGATGTATCGGCCGATTGATGTATAGGGAAGATAAATCTACAAGTGGAGCTATTAGAAACAACAATAAATCATGATAACAATGGACAAATTACTATACTTACCTTGTCGCATGATGAGATGTCGTTGTCCATCCCAGGCCAACTATCAAATAATGTTGCCAACGTCTGGATAGTTCCTTCTCGCAAAACTTCTGACCTCGTGTTGACTCTAGAAACATGGACTAAGCAAAAAAAGAAATATTGGTTCAACATGTTGATACTAATGACACATAGAATAAAGAGTTACGATAGAATAAAGAGTTACGATAACATACAATGAAGAGTTACGATAACGTACACAAAATCATAGATTCATGTAGTGTACAGGAGGGTCTGTGAACAATACTCCCTCGTCACATGCCAGCATACGCACGGCGGTGTTGAATCAATCATTGTCCATGGGTTGCTCCATGTTAAGTATGGACTGAAGTTTCTTAAGACTTAAGCCGATTGGACCAGGTGTCGAGCTCCGGACCCATAACTTCCTATAAATTGGATGGTAAGAAGAACAGTAATATACATCCACACATTAAATATTGATACATGATACTTACTTCAGACACGCGGCATCATCGATCGACATGATGTAGCTGCAAAGGCCGGCAAGTAATTCATGTTTGTCCGTGGGTATGATAGTGATCGTGGCAGGACGTTTGTCTTTGATAACGTCCGATGGATTCTCCAGGATCTCGAAATCAGAATTAGCTAAAGTTTCTTCATCGTCAGGTTGATGATATATGGGACCTCCTTTTAGCTTATTAAGCTCTGAATCGAGCAAAATGACAGCGATTTTTTGTCGAAAATGTTTCATATCTTCCTACAAGATATATATATATATATACA